>NC_071983.1:5854081-5859334 GCF_026283585.1 Hylaeus volcanicus | reverse complement strand
AACTCTTGGCTTCGAGGTGGCATTCTTATGCAATTTAAGGTCGTAAATTTAACGTAACTTTTCGAAAGGAAATGCACGGTTTGCTGTACATTAAAATTCTGGAAGCTGCGTTATCAATGAAATTCAAAATGGTAGCGTGGGGGAAAAATTCTTGGCTTCGAGGTGGCATTCTTATGCAATTTAAGGTCGTAAACTTAACGTCACTTTTCGAAAGGAAATGCACGGTTTGCTGTACATTAGAATTCTGGAAGCTAAACTTAATATCTTTGGAACTCGAAATGTCAATAAAAATCTCTCAAATCTCGCTAGCTTAGCATTCGTGGCAATAGAATGCTAAGAAAGCATCTCGAGTTGCTGATACGTAGATACCAGAAAACAAAGCCTCGAGTGAAAAGGGTTAATTATCGTCTCTTCTTCTACACGACGTACATTATTAACCCTCTTGAAATGCTCTTCGAGATCGTTCCTTTTATTCGCGAGACTTTATTAATTAAATTAAATACCGTTCACCCCGTTCGAACAGACCGACTGTCTCTTCTTCATAATGACGTGCATCGGCAAGGACCTGGACACCGAGCTGCCCGCCCAGTTGCAGCAGTTGCTGGGAAGCTTGAGGGACGCATTCCTCGCCGAGGACACGATACTACCGTCGGTCAGAAAGACTCTCCTGCAGCTGATCGAACTTCACGCCGCTCATTGGCAGCTTCCAGCTCCTGCGGTCGTCTACTACTACCCGGGATCGACCTCGAAATGATTCGCCAACCTTTCGGTTCCTCCGTCCATTCGTCGGTTCTGTGCGCGTGTCTGGTACGCGTCGATTTAAGTGAACGCAAAGCAAATTGACAGGGATTCTTTGTACTCGAGAATGCGCTGAGCGCGGATCATGCGAACGATAACGAAACGATCGCCGCGAGCAACGACTGGGCGAAATGAGTTTGCTCGAAGGTGACGGATAGCCCGAGGCGATCGGATCCTTTACATAGAACGTAATTTTAGAATACTTATTTTTTTTAACCGTTCGACGGACATTCTAGAGCACGGACGTTGGAGGAGCACAGGGAAGGAGCGTGGATCTAAAATTTGTCTCGTTCAAAGCGTATATTCTATTTCGATTTATCGAACTGATGCTTGGAATTTCGTGACTGGGTTGCCTTGTGTTCGTAAGTAGGCTCTTCTGGTCGAATTTCTGCTAAAAATGACTGGCCGAAGATACTTAATAGTCCATAGTTTCGCGTGTAATGACTGACCAAACACCATCAATGTCCGAAAGTTTGTTTGCACTCATCCGCGATTGGCTAGCGTTCTTAACATCTCACGGTTTGTTTTTTGGCCGACCTATTCCTACGATCCGAAATCCCACAATCCGATTCTCGCTTTTTTTTTTTAGCGGGTTATTCGCGCGTTTACACGGTGCCTGTAAAAAAACTTTCCCGTAGACCCAATAAACGCGGCATCGTTTCGTTCGCATGATCTCACGTCCGCTACCGTCGTCGATCGAGCGAGTCCCCGATTCGCGATAAATTGCCTCCGAAATCGCGGCGAGAAACCTTTTGCGAAACCTTTGTTCGACCGTTGCGGTTCGACGATGCGTCAGCTTGTAAAACGCGAGCGAACCCGTCGTTACCGCGAAGAATGGTTGTTCCTCGTCATTGTGCGATTGTTCGAAACAAAAAAAATTGATTTACTGGCGATCGATGATGCGAAGAATGGCGCAAGACTCGCGGTCGATCTTGAATCCGCTTTGTCTTCGTTAACATGAGTAATACGTAGCGATGGGACCGATACGATTAGGTTGAGATTATGCTCGAGCAATTAGATATCGAAGTACTTAATAAAATGTAACGAAAGGCATCGAAGTCTCAGGTATTCGATATTAATTTTTTATACTGACGCTTTCGTAACTGTCCGTACCAACGAATGACTAAGAAGGTTATATCCTGTAAAAAGTGCAAATTTCGATACTTGCACGTTGGAGCGTATCGCACGAAACGAAACTCGTACGAGCATGTGACCCATTTCACCTCCTCTTTGTGTCCCCGATACATACTCCGTATATAGAACGCAAAGCACAAGTGGGTTAACGTTACTTTCGAGGAAGCGTTAAACGTGTACTTCCACAGAAACACGAAATAGTCAACGATTTTGTTCCATACCAGATGACAATTTACACAACTGGTACCGATGATACCAATTACGTATCGTTCCAATCGCTAGGTATCGCGCGTTGAAGTATACTCGGTGACGTATACCCGTTAATTCGGGAATCGGTATGCGTTCTCGAATTAGAAATTATTTCGTTAGTAAGTCAATAGGTTAGGAAATCGGGACATTCGGAACCGGTTCGATGTCTGCTTGGCCCCCCGAATATATCGTGTCTCGACGAAGAATATACACGGAGAGTATTCACCTCTCGACGAGGATCGCAGGTTCACGGTTAAAGGCATGCATCGACGATTGTACGTGTGTGACGGAATGACGAATTACGAGCGAATCTCTTCTTCTTTCGAGGTCGAAGATCCGTCGCGATTTTTCGTTTGAGATGCTCTCGATGCGAGGTAAATAATTTCGAAATTATTCATCGTCCGCGAGGTTGTCTTCGCGATGGATCCTTTCGACCCGAGAGAAGAAGAATACGTTCTTGACCCTTTCGACCCTGGTCGCATATATGTCCCGGTATAGAATACAAACGGAAAAAAGTCTGTTCGAAAGAGCTAAAAGAACACACGCAGAATTACGGAGGAAATTACGGAGGAAATTACGGAGGATCGAAGAACGCGAGAAGTCGTTGGGAGCCTCGATAGAGTCTACCTCGAATTTTCCACGGCTTTTTCCGCTGACGCTACAGCGCGAAACTACGAAGTATCGAAATAAAATGAAAAATAAATAAAAGAGAAAAAAAAAAGATGATGAAATAAAATCGAATCGAATGAGAGCACGAGTGAGACTACTTGTGGAACGACGAACGCCGAAAGAGTAAACGACCCTTACGCGGAACGAACCGAATACTTGCGACGATCCGTTTATGTTCCTCTCTTCTTCGTGAATGCAACCGACGAGCAAAGTCGACATCGCCTCGCTGTACCTTCCGGCGTGGCCTCGGTGCGTTGAACTCGAATACGAGGATACTCCTCCTTCGAATGTCCTCCGCGCGATATTCGTGTAGCGGATGTGAATACGACTCGAATCGAAAAAATACAGGTGCAAGAATTTTGTTTTAACTCGTTCTTTTCGATCGTTCGCCTGTCACTAACGTGACGCAACGTTAACGCAGATTTCGTTTCAGATGGTTCCCGTTGTCGGGATGGACGCGCGCGAGCCGAGGACCGTTGGCAGACGTCGGTGATTCATAATAGAAAAGATGAAGAGGCTCCTGGAAGGGAGCGGCCGTGTAGAAAAACGCGACAGATGCTCTTAATAAGGAATATGCTCACGCGATCTCAAAATGCAATCGCCTTTGCCGATTCGTGCCAAGGGCGATAAAAATCGCCCGATAGCTGCGCGCTCTCTCCCTCTGTCTCTCTTTCGAGTTGACTCACGATGCATGTCTTCTCGGGAAACGTCGCCACCTCGTCATAGACGCAGTCAAATTTCCTCGAACACCGTTCGCGAGTTGCAAACTTTCCGGCCGGACGGCCGTTACTTCGAAAGGCCAGCGTGAGTCAGTTCGCCTTGCATCGGCCGAGGGTGAAGGTATTAAAAAAAAAAAAAAGGAACGACACAAAACCCGATGTCCGGTTCCGAGCCATGCCACGTTTCAACGACCGATCGATCTTTCGCGTCAAGGTCGCACGCTTCTTTTTAGCCTTGCGCGATGAGACTCTATAGTCGGAATTGTTGCGCCGAGCAAATTGATCCTTGAAGGGTTCGTAATTAAATTAGCGAATTGATTCGTAATCCATTCGTAAATAAATCATATTCACCGCGTTCCAAATAACGCAGGGAATAGCGCTAGGAAACAAAAGAATCGCGAAAAGCGAGGCGCACAATTTACGATCGATGCGTTAACGGCTCTACTTACTGTTCCATTTAGGAACGCTTCGGAACTCAGAAAACGATTTTATAAATTATTAAATACATCGATCCAGGCTAACGTTACATACTCCGTATCGTGTACTTGCTCGTACACTGATTAACCAACGGTTAATTGATTCCCGCGAATAGATCCTGGCATTGAAAGTGCCTACGAGCGTCGACGGAAAGAGAAATTTTCTAAAAAGAATCGATACGTTTCGTTCGTACGCTGCTGCTTACGAGATACTCGCTAAAAATCCTTTTAAAATAATTACATCCACGTAACGTAGCACGGTCTCGAAACCGCCGTTTAGTCCGCAGCCGTAATTACGTTGCAGAATGCCGAATAATCGATCGTACGAATTTCGCCTGCGTTTCAGGAGATTCGTCCCGTCGATGGTCAGACGGGCCCCCGGTGAACGCGGAACGTTGGCATTCCTCGGTCGACGGAGCCGCCAGGATGTTCACCAGGCGGTGTCCGTAGGATACGTCCGGGGTCGACCTTGAAACACCAGGTCGGAGAACCGAGAGAGGTTTCGCCTTGGGTAATCGGTGCCGCGGACTCGAAAACTAGGCCTGCGCCTGCGGTGACGTCGCCGCGGTGCGTCGCGATGTACAACCGCGAACGACGTGGGGGGGGGGGGTCCGAGGGGGGCTGACAAGAGTACAGAGGAGCGGCGGGTGCCGAGGGGGGCTCGGGCTGGTGTGCGTTCGCGGTAACGAAACAAATAGGCCGGCGACTTTCACCGCGTAGCCGTTCTCGGCTACGACACAACCGTCAAGCGCGCTCGCTCTTGGCCAGCGATGGGACCAATCCAATGGCATACTCATTAGGGTAACCGCGGCTCGGCCCGACCGACTAGCGGCTTCTTATCGGAACGGTACAGGAATTACTGCCAGTGGAACCGATACTTTTAACACGTTCGTCGCCACGTCGCCCCAGAAATGGGTGACAGGACTTTCTATTAAGGAACTAAAGAAAATAAATTTCAAAGGTCAGACAATAATGAAAATAAGTCTGGACAGGTTTCGCGAATTTGGCGACGTTAAAAAATGAAAGGGTACGAGAGATGTTAAATGATCTAATCTACAACGGTCTCGAGACAAAATTTGAAGTGTATAGAAATTTTCGCGAGTTTTAGGTTGGCAGCCAACGTGTTAAGCAATTTGCAAGCACCCAACGCTAATAACCGTAACGTGAATTAATAACAATTATGTTAAGTTGTCCCAAAAGTTTCTTCC
>NC_071983.1:5849315-5853681 GCF_026283585.1 Hylaeus volcanicus | reverse complement strand
ACCCCCCATTTCCGGCTCCTCCCCGAGTTTTGGGACACCCTGTATATTCAGACCTGTATCGTCTACTAAAAATCGGCATGGACTTTTCAGACAGCCCAATATTTCATACAGCTTGTTTTATTCTGTATCAGAAACCACCTAACAGATGAACACCGCGCCGTAAACACCGCGATGCTAGTTATTCACACTAGCGCATAGACGTACCAATATTCCAATAGGAACCCACGAATGTTCTCCGATCCCAAGCAATACATCTCGCATTACAGACAGGGGATGAAGATCCAGTTACGAAGGCGACAGACCAGTTTCTTATCAGAAGAGCACAGAAGCTGCTGTTCGGTAGAAACGCACAAATGTTCTCTAATTCTAAGGAATAGATCCCGCATTACAAATAGGACGTATCGAAAGCCATTACGATAACGTAACATTCGTGTGCTATTAGAATACGACGTAATGCAACGTTTCGCGTGCATTTATGACGTATACAAATGTAAAATATTCACGTTGAACGTATGCAGAATATACGCAGTTATGCGGAACGAAATATTATTATTATCATAATTTGTGAAATATACTCTGCATACCTTTTGCGTGCGTGTACAATATTAGAGTGCAGCGTAAATGCATGACATTCAATTTAGAAATGCAATCTGAACTCTAGTATCTCCGAACGACCAAAGGACCGATAGATTTACCGAATTTATCTGTTGAAAAGATTGTAAGGTGAATTTGTAAATATTCATCCAGGTAATAATTGGACCAAGTGGAAGCTTATCAAGGGTGGGACAGCGGAGTGACAGGGGCACGCGTATTTATTAGCGATTAACTTTGACCATCGCTTATTAATCTCTGGTGGGAATCGTAAACTATCAAAGCTATCGTAAGCTATCGAATTTGACGTAGTCGTTACGTATCAACACGACAGTCGCGTGCCTCGATAAATCCTTAAGGCTAGGCGTGGGATATATCACGTATGCTCTCATGTACGCCCATAGCTTTAACCATCTCGACTAAACTGTCATCCGACCGCAAGTCGAAAGTCGAAGCCTCACCAGTTGGCAATCATTCCTTTCAATGGGATCATTGTATCGGTATCGGATGAAATAGAGTAGTGCTTGTAGAATTTAAATAAAGCTTTCTCCTTTTTTACTCTCAGTGGGCTTTTATTAACGATGTTCCCTGTGTGATTTCTATTTCGATAAAAAGGAATGCGTTTACATTTTTTAGCCGCGGGACGCTTTTGTGATCGGTCCCCACATTTCTCCGAGTAGAAAAAACGGGAGAAGGCTCTTTCAGCGAAAGAAGTAACAGAAATGTTTAGAAGCCTGATTTTCCAAATTGAAAATCTATTGATGTATTATTTGAACAATTTTCACAGCTGACGTTTATTATTTAATTTTTGTTTAGGAGGACGTTATGCAATTGTAAGATGCATACAGGCAAATATTGAAACAAACCAATTGCAAGTATACAATTCGGAACTTAGTTTATTTAACGGTTAACCCACTATCATCTGCATACGTACACTTTGCGTTATCGGTACGTGCTGTGTACGACACAGAGGGTACGAGTACTTACGGGACTGTATACAGAGTGTTTCAGAATTAGTGTAAGAACCGGAAATGGAGCTGAGACGATTCCGAACCAGGACTTCCTTCGCAAAAATTCCGGACGGTGCTTCGTTTTTGAACTATTAAAGGAACTCCTGGTCTAGAATCGTCTCAGCTACCCTCTCATTTCCGGTTCTCACACCAATTCTAGGACACCCTGTACAAATATTGGCTTGTCCGGAAAGTTCATGCCGATTTTTGATAGCTGGTGCAGGTCTGAATATGTCGAAATGACTGAAAACAAATAAAACATATACGTACATCCCTTAAAAGGTGGAAAGGTTGCGGAACAAAATGGTACCTATGCAATTCAATAAATTCGTATTACAATTCAACCGTGCCTTTGAAATTTTTTCAAAAATTGCCACGAACTTTCTGGACAACCTAACAGATATCCATCTCGCGTGCATCGCATGAAAATCCCCGGCAGCTTTTGATTGTTTCGTTCCACCCTGGCGTACACGTCTCGGTCCCATCGCTAGACAGGGCCCAAACAGCTCTGCGTTACGGAGTACCCTCGACTCGCCGTTCTCGTCGTCCTCGACAGAGTGGGGGGAATCCTGGTGTCGGGAGCGGAGACACGAGGCATACCCGGAGCGAACGGGGCCCCCGATTCTTTTTCGCTCAGTCGCACCGTGCACGTGTGTCGCGAGCCGACGACCGAGCAAGCCCCCGTCTTCGTCAGCGGTCTCTCGAGTTCTCCTTCTTCTCTTCGCGAAAAAAGATATTCCGCGTGTTCGTTTTCAACCTTGCCAACCGCCTCCGCGACCGTTCATCCGCCGCCCTGCCACGCCGTTCGCGTCCAGTCGACGTCGTTCCGCGCGAACGGACAGGATGCGTTCACGCGGTCCTTGCTGAGCCGGACGTGCAACGCGAAGTTCTGTGCTCGGTGTCTTAGCTACCTAAAGGAAAGAAATGCACGGGCTGGTGGTGTTATCGCGACGATGATGGGACGAGGAGGAGACCTGCCGCGGCTGTGCACCTTCGCCTGGTTACTCTGGTGTGTCTTGCCTGCTGGGACCGGTACGCTCTCTGACTCCTTACCTACGCGCTGCTCGACCGTAGACGCTGCTCGCCTAGGCGCTGCATTGTCCGCGAAAGTGTAACGAGAGTGAAAATATGGGACGACCGCGTTCCGTCGCGCGACTTTGGTTTCCCTTCGGTGTCCTCTTCTCCGAGCTCCTCGACTCCGAAAGTATAACCGAGGATTACCGAGAGAACGCTCCTGGACGTGGGAATCCAGATTCAGATAACGGAACTCGAACCGGTGGCAAACGTTGCTTCCATAGAAACGGTTCGATTCTGGAATGTTTCGACCCTCTTTAGAGATGTGATATCCTCGATGCTGTGTAAGGCATAATAAAAGAGAAAATAGAAAGCGCTCGCAAGAATAGCCCGTGACACGCGCGATGTTTACGCAGGATCGAGAACGTGTTGTTATCAAAGAGATTTAAGTACCGATCGAAACGTTCGGAAAATTGAAAAGAGTCCCCGTTTCGCGAGTATTACGCTCGCTGATTCGTCGCGATAACGAGCTGTAGTTACCAAGGATAGTTCGCTACATGTCATATTCCAGCTATGAAAGGTGCGATTTGATTTCTGAAGAAGACCTTCACCGTAAGCCGAGATGTCGAAATGTATACATCTATGTTCAGAGTTTCGCTCTCACAACCGCCGTAGCATTTTTCATTATTCCTCGACTATGTAAATTTAAATACTACGTTTCCCGAGCGCGATAATCCTTACCAGACTTTTTCGGTGATCACAAGTTCTTGAAAAGGACGTTTCGCTATAAGTCGGAATTTCGCGTCGCGTAAACCAACGACCGATAGCACGCCGCGTCGTAAAAAGCGAAATTTATGTGCGAAAAGACTGATTTCTCTCGTTAAATATCACTCGGAGGCACTCTTTACAGTCTCTCTTTCACGGACGTCACTTGGCGCCACGGTGTGCCCAATTTTCATAAACTTGTATCATACATCTTTGCTTCATGTGATCCAACTTACACACGAATTCAAAATTGTCAAGTAGCCCTTCTTATTCGAGTTCTGTCTCTACTTATAATTAGTTAACTCGAGGACATTATAATTCGAGGAAAAGAACGTTCAACATTCGGATAAAGATAAACGGTATCTCCTAATGCAATCATGTACGTCGACTTCTATTTTTCTGCGAATCTTCGATTGAAACGAGACCTCCTTCGTGGTCCACCATAAAAAAAAAATCAACGTTCTGGATCCGTGTGGTAAATGTGCGTCGATTCAGGTGAACACACGTTAAACATGCATTGTTAAACTTTTTCTTATCCGAAAGTTACAGCCAGTCTTTGTTTCGCCGAAATACATACACGAAAATCGAAGAACTTTGTGATCCTTTCTGGTCTCATCCTGAAATACTAGAAAAACGTTTCCGGTTGCTCCCACAATTCTTGAAGTAACATTTTAAACTCTCCTTTGTCGTCTCTGCTAGAAAATAACCCGTTGACACGCTCTATTTTTCCATCATTTAACAACATTATCTTCGTTAACGGACTTTCAAGAAAATAAAATTCATCGAGTTCGTCCATCTTTGCTGGACGGCGGAAACGTACTGACTGAAAGAATAGACGCAGGTCGCACGAAAAAATCAAACTTGTTTGAATCCTCAACTAGTTCTGACGCCGTCGCGAATGTTCTGACATGTTTATCGTTGCTAGTGCGAACACTCTCATTGCAAAATAGGCGTTTGTTTGTTCGGACGAATTCGTCAGAAATCGT
>NC_071983.1:5845122-5849305 GCF_026283585.1 Hylaeus volcanicus | reverse complement strand
TTAGGACTCGTGCATGTCCAATTGGATACACATGGCGTCCAACGTGTCGAGGCTCGTTGCAGTGGGTTCGAACGCAGCCAGCATGCTCGCAGGTGGATTTTTGTTAGACGTTAACGCCGAGTTGCCGGCGTAGCGCGCGCACTGTTGCTAAATGCATGTTGCAATGCGCACACACGACGAGCCGTGTACGTGTTGGCGCGATAGGTGCAGTGGGCATGGCTCCGAGGATGGTATGTCCCGAGGAGCTCGATGCCCGAACGAGAGAGTCGAGGCTTTAACGAAAAACGAATTTCGAAGGGAACGGGGCCCCGAAGCGAACGAGATCTCTGGACGATTTCTGCTTGAAAGTTTTTCGACAGGGAAAGCGGATCGCAGATAGGTCTTTCGTTAGCTAGCTTGCTCATCCTTGGAAATCGACGGTTGTACAGCAACGTTGTATCGGAATCAGGGTAATTGTATTTAAGTAGACGTAGGAAAATCAGTTAAGGCTGTACACTTCAGTGATTACGACAATTCGTGCACCTTTTAATCAGATAAACGCTTTCTCTTTTCTTAATGGCACTATCTGGCACGCACCGATCAAAATTCACGAACGCAGAAACGGATTCTAAACTCGTGGTGTATCGAAAGTAAATTTATAAAAACAGCGGTCCTCTGGAGATATTTATTTAATCGGTCAATGGATAAATAATTACGTATGTAAAGTTTAGAGCGACTATTACCTGCAGTGTTTAAGGAAAACATTCGCGAAGAAACGGCTTTCTTAATGTTTTTTGGTGTAGAGGACCCGTTGAGACAGGTTTCTTGTTTGCTGGGTGATAAAACGAGTCGTCTTCGCGGTCGTGTATTTTGGAAAAAAAATTATCGCAAGAAATTCAAATTTGCCAGGGTGATTGATTAATGTTTAAGCTACAGATAAACGTGATTACGACATACAAAGACCGAAAGGTATCGGTTGTAGCGAGCGAGTGACAGACTCCAAAAAAGGTGAAAACGACGATTACGATGGATGAGTATTTATTGAATTGCATAGACCAGCTTAAAGCTATTCAGGAGTTTATGGTATTTTCCGCTTTTCAGTAATGGACAGTTTAGTCACGTGGATTGAATTCAGCGGAACAAATAGCTTCATTAGCGTTTCTAAACCAGCTTCCGTTTCGCGACAAACGAACGCGCGGTTACAAATCAGAAATCGATAGCCGGATCTCTTCGGGTATCTTGGCTACAATCGCCGCTGTACTTACTAATTTATGCGCGTAACGGATCCCAGCGAGAATTATCATTGCTTGCGATATTCCCAAGACCGTGGACCGATCCATCGTTCGGCGAATGATTTATTTAAAAGGGATCGATTGGATAATTATTCAGTTTTCTTTCGAGAAACTATCAGTGCGTCCTTACACCCTTGAAGAAGCTAGGACACGGGTTACACTCGGAAGCGTCGATTAAACGCTCTGTAGGACAGAACTTCCTAAGCATTTTTTTTCACCTTTATTGTAAAAAAAGGACGCGCCCTTTCCTTGGTGGTAGCAATGAGTACCAGTGACCTATAAAGGGTGAACATCAACTTTTAACCTTTTCGGTGCTCTGCGCGAGCATACTCGTCAAATTATTTTGTTCTTGTCGTGCTCAAGACGAGTTAACTCATCAATACACTGCGGATCTTGATGCATTTATTGGAAATTTGAATGTCCAAGAAACTACGAAATGTAAACAATATACAAGAATATTAAAAAAGTTGAAAGTAAAGGTGATATTATAATATTTTCAGAAGAAAATAAAATCCTATTTAGGTTCAATTTTTCTAGGCACGGTCGCGATGATTTTATTTTGCATAAAGATCCGTAGTCCACTCGTTAACAATACCCGCATGCGATTGAACTCGTCTTGAGCACGACAAGAACAAAATAATTCGACGAGTATACTCGCGCGGAGCACCGAAAAGGTTAAACGTACAACCCATTGTAATAAACGTTTCAGGCGTTCCAACTCGTGAAGTATTCACCGAAAGAAACGATTTGTTGGATACGCGGTTTTCGATTCGTCTGCTGTCCGCTTGATTAAAGATTTCCACCTAATTAGTGGCTGGAAACGGGGACGATCCTTGAACCCTTTCGTCCGTCGTTCACTTTCGATTTTAGAAAAGCGTCTTCGATCGCCTGGCATACCTCGGCTGGAAATCACGCATTCTTTCAAGCAAAACATCTCGGATTTCATCGGGTACTCCTTTTCTTTTCCAGGAGTGCTTCACAACTACGCGGATAAACAGAGGTACGATGGCTGGTACAACAATCTGGCTCATCCGGATTGGGGATCGATCGGCAAGTACTCCAAACAGTATGATGATTGTGTCATCGTCGCCTCGTCGATACCCACGCTGCTAACTCTACGGTTTCGTTTCATTCGATTCGGTTCAGCTCGAATATTTTTTATTGCCGTCGCGATGCAGCTAAATTCAACGCCGTAGAGCGACCGAGACACGCGCGACGAGTGAAAGGCGAAAAATGTAATTTTTAATTCATTCGCGAATGTAGAAAAAGGATAACAAACGAAAAAACCGCACAAGCGCGAAAGACGTAATCAGCCCGGTTGGCAGAAGTCTTACGGTTCTTTAAACAAGAAAATTGTAAGCTTTCAATTGTACTGACACGGACGAGCATGCGTGACGTAAGCGACAACATAAATGACAAGTTAAAGTTAATCATACACCGAAAACGTACGCAAGGATACACTGTCGTGGAATTACGCACAATCGGCTTGTTTCATTCTGGTTAAATAGAATAAATTATATACCGTGCTTGTTGGAGGGATTTTACTACACTTTCATGCTACTAATCAACGATCCTGATTTTAGTTATCGCGATATTTATTATTTTACCTGGTGCTTGATGTATACAATAGCGTAACATTTCTGTCAATTCGTGTGCTAATTTCGTGTGCTTTGTACTCTGTACGAAAATCATTGAAAGTAGGTGTTTCAAATTGTATGTCTGAAAACAGTGTCCCAAAACAATAATACATAGGATCGGTAATACTGATTCATGTAATTCATGATCATAATTGCGATACTAGTATATAAACAGCTGTTAACGTGATTGAATTTTGGATGAACGTAAAATGAAGAAAATTGATCGACTTGTGGAGATCCTAACACGGTTCGTACCTCCGTAGACAGCAGGCTGATACGAAAGATGCCAGCAGCGTATTCCGATGGAGTTTACATGATGGCTGGCCAGGATAGGCCTTCCCCGAGGAAGCTCAGTCAGCTCTTCATGCAGGGTGACGACGGTTTGCCATCGGTCAAGAACAGAACAGCGTTATTCGCTTTCTTTGGTAAGCATACAACGATCAAACTCCGTACAACTACTCTCAAGACTTCGACGCACGTTTGTTTCTACATAAACCCCACAGATAACAGTTTCCTTGTTAAAAAGGACCGACAGTTTCCATCGAAAACGTTCGATCGCAATTTTCCATGCACGACCGCATCGACGAAGCATCGCTTTCATCTTAACTCACACGTTATCAATGATTTGTGACGACGAAATTCGCTTCTCGTCGGACCTTAAGAAACTGTTTGATATTCAGCATATACATATAGATGTCGATGATTCGACTCGATCGCATCGCTGGACGTCCACAATGGGTTGCTATTTGCATATACGGGCTTTCCAAGGCAGAGACACACCGTCCTGAAACACGAGCTCATTTCCGCCTTTGCGCGAGCGTAAATTCCCGAGGAAAGATCGCGCGTACCGTGCACCAGGATATCGTTTATAGTTTCAAGCTTTCGACGAATAGTATTCGTCATTCACGAATATCAGATAATGGAATGGTGGCTGACTGCAGGCGTACTCGAATGGATTGGCTCGCTGACTGGAGGCGTACTCCAATATCCGTATCGCGCGTTGCGCAAAACTTTTAGTGTCCGTGTTAGAAACGAGCTGTCAGAGGCACTGGGCATTTTTCGATCCACTTTTCAACGTGGAATGTTCCGTGTAACGCTCGGTCTTGATTCGCGTCTCTCCAGGTGGCTGGGAGGCCATATTATTGATGAAGATAGTACAGGGGGTGGCAATTCCTTTTTTTTATTCATTTTTGAATTATTCGATTTCGAAGATTTCTCAAAGGTGTTCGCTCCGCTTTCAAAGAAATCAATGTGCGATAATTCTTCTTCTATTCA
>NC_071983.1:5673863-5845112 GCF_026283585.1 Hylaeus volcanicus | reverse complement strand
CATTTTCGACGTATTCGATTTCGAAGATTTCTCAAAGGTGTTTGCTCTGCTTCCAAAGAAACCAGGAGATCGGGACACCAGTGGGGCAATTTTTCCTGTATTTATTTTTCCCTACGACTCCTCTGATTTTCAGAATTTCTCAAAGTTCGTTGCTTTTCTTTTAAGGAAATCGGGATAGGATCCTCGATTATTTTCGCGTTGTTTTTAAGAAAAACTTTCACTCGAGCGCTTATTGTCCCCGACAGGCGCCAAGCTCGAGGGAACGCGTTAACTTTGATTTATGTTCAACGATATAGCCAGTCTCGTGCAAAATTTATGGTCATCGAGCCGCGTGGAAAGCTCCC
The DNA here is from genome assembly GCF_026283585.1 of Hylaeus volcanicus. Classification (NCBI taxonomy): domain Eukaryota; kingdom Metazoa; phylum Arthropoda; class Insecta; order Hymenoptera; family Colletidae; genus Hylaeus; species Hylaeus volcanicus. The sequence continues at coordinate 5,844,768 of NC_071983.1, read as the reverse complement.
AGGCGCGAAGCGTCGAGTTGGAGCGTACGACGAGAGAGAGGAAAGCGTGTCCTCGAAAAAGAAAGTAAAAACTGGGACGGTCGCCCAAATTCCATCGGAGCGAGCTCCTTGCACCGAGTCGAGGAAGCGATCGCTGGCAGGAAAAGTGGAACCGGTCGCATCGCGTGCCTCTTTCTCATGGAGGTCCGTTTTCATCAGCTCTCGGATGGGTAATGTTTCAGGGCAACTGGTCACGTCAGAGATAATCATGGCCAGCGAAAGTGGCTGCCCCATAGAGTACCATCGGATCGACGTAGACAAATGCGACCCGGTTTTCGACAAGGAGTGCCAAGGTAACAAGTACATTCCCTTCCGACGAGCCGATCACGACCGTCGAACCGGACGCAGCCCAAATAGCCCGCGTGAACAGGTAATTCCTTGCTTTCCCCGATGGATTTCTTCTGGTAACCACCTGGACTGGCAGGCTTTTCGGGTCAAAACCAGCCAAAAATGAGGACGACTCGCCTGTCTTGGAACGAGCATTAATTTTGGTCTCGTGGTCTGGATCGCACCTTCCGTATCCATGGACTGCTGTGACTTCGTTCGGGTTTTCACTCGAAATATGTTCGTCACGCTCTTCCATTGCATACTCTAGCTTCTCTGTTGAATACTGAACACGAAGGAAAGCATATAAAACTTCTATAAATATACATTAAATTATTCGAGAACAAAGTTTTGCAACAAGGTCAAGTCGATATAAACCTGCCAGTCGTGTAACGTCACCATCCAAATACGATTCGACTACCATCTATCGATAGTATTTCCTCGCAGTAGATCCTGATTAACGCCAGCACATTTGTACGCCGACAATTCTATCTAATAATTCTATCTAATAATTCTATCTGAAAAATTCCACGTTATGGAAACCAGACAAAATATCACCGAATGCTAATATCAAATTATAACACGATTCGTTCCTCTGAACTGTTCAGGAATCGAATCCTGTCCACACGCGCGATTATTGCGAGCAATATATTTCACCCTACCAGTTAAGGATCAGGGTACTAATCGTCGCCTCCTGAGTCACTCGGCTATTTCTGGTGCAATTTTCCTCCCGAACGTGATTAATGAATTTCAATAATCTGACTAACGGTCTAGCCATAATAAATGTAAACAATATTATCAATCTACCAGAAATTAAGAGCGCCATAAAGTGTCTCCAACGTTCCCCTACGAAATGTATCATAATTTTTCCTGCTATATTCGATTCATCGAGCGTTTTAACGAGCACGAGAATTTCTCCCAATAAGGAACTACGGTAACTTCAAGCGTTACCGTTCTAATTCTAATTGGCTCGAGGCTCGCGTTAACGTAATCACCGTCAGGCCTCTGTTCTTCCATCTGCTTATTTGTCCTGCGTTATAAATAACCGTTCTTGTTCTATAATTAACCGTGTCGGGGTCCGCTTGGCCAGAAAAGTTGCAATCGATATCTGGGAGATAAGTCGCGAAAAATAGCTCTGAATACGTGAGGTTGCAGATAAACAAAGTAACGAGCTGGATCGACGGTAGCTTCATCTATTCGAGCAGCGAGGCATGGGCGAACACGATGAGATCGTTCAAGAACGGCAGCCTCCTCATGGAACCCACGAGGAAATTCCCCGTGAGAAACACCATGCGCGCTCCTCTCTTCAACCACGCCGTCCCCCACGTAATGAGGATGCTCAGCCCCGAACGGCTTTACCGTAAGTTCGGTTTTCAAATCGGAACGTGACGATTCATTAAAATTCCAATTTCATTCTGATTATTCAGTTCTGGGCGATCCACGAACGAACCAGCATCCGCCCATGTTGGCTCTGGGAATATTGTTTTATCGGTGGCACAACGTCGTCGCATCGCGCATACAGCGTGAACATCCCGATATGACCGACGAAGACGTCTTCCAAAAAGCACGGCGCATCGTTGTGGGAACGCTTCAGGTAAAAATATCTTAAATTGCACCAAACGACAGCCTTCTCGAACCAGTCGATAGTTTCATAAATTATTTAACACGCGATACTCTTGAAAATTTCTACTGCGTTTGAATGTTGTTTACAGACTACACTTGGAAATTGCGTGATCAATCAATTATTGTGGTATTTGTTTTTTGTAACTTCATCAAAATTCGAGAATTTTATTCGAATTTATTTTCTTTGATGCTCGACTCTCGGAATTAATTTCTTTAGTTCCTCGGTGAAAAGCACTGTCACGTGTTGATACCTGCGTAGACCTCCGCGAGACCTACTTAGGTACCGGATCGGGGACGCAAGAGCAATGAAAAGAATTCATGTAAACATATGTTCCGTCCGACCTTGTTCTCGAGGTATAACCGTTTTCTTTACACCGACAGTTCATTACGAGCCGGTATAATTGATTTTACTAAACAGTTTGTTCGCGGTGTTCGGTAACTCCTTTCCATACCGGGAGATTAACAAGTCAATTTTATGTCGATATCTTGAGCAATCAATTGCATGAATTGATGGAGTAAGTTCGCCGTTAGATCGTGTGCAATTTATGCATAACGATGCATCGACCCATTTCAGCCAAGTAATCGAACAGTTCTTGAGTTAACCATTCTCTGGTGGATGAAGAGTAGATCGACACTTTCTCAGAGGTAATTTCACCCATTTCAGCCAAGTAATCGAACAGTTCTTGAGTTAACCATTCTCTGGTGGACGAAGAGTAGATCGACACTTTCTGAGAGGTAATTTCACCCATTTCAGCCAAGTAATCGAACAGTTCTTGAGTTAACCATTCTCTGGTGGATGAAGAGTAGATCGACACTTTCTGAGAGGTAATTGAATATTACTAAAGTAGAAAAGTGGACACGGGGCACATTGTTGTGTGAACATTTTTTATGGATTTTATGTCTTCGACATATGTCGTTGATGTGGTTCCACGATATAGGATACACTCTATGCTTCATCCCAAATGCAATTAGAATGGAACCATGATGGATACGTGGGGTACATTTTTGTATGAAGATTTTTTATCGATTTTTATGTCTTCGATACGTCCACGTATCGTTCCACGATATAGGATACACTCTATGCTTCATCCTAAATGCAATTGAAAAGGAACCATAACGAATACATCTGTTCTGTGCAGTGCAAACTGACATCTCAGTACTCTTCCACGTAATTTTATATCATTCACGTGTAACCGTATATCGTCAGAGCAACTCGATACAGTAATTACATTCTACGCGAACAATTAGTACGAAATCACGAAGCGTGATCCTTCGTGGGACCTGTTAACGTCGTCTTAATTACATTGTATTACATTACATGCTATTAATAAGTTTGTTTCCCAATTTTCTTGGGTTTCAGAATATCATTCTGTACGAGTACATTCCCTTGCTACTGGACGAGGATCCACCGCCTTACATGGGCTACAAACCGGATCTACATCCAGGGATCAGTCACATATTCCAAAGTGCAGCGTTTCGATTTGGTCACACCCTAATCCCACCCGGTATATACCGCCGCGACGAGAGTTGCGAGTACAGGAGAACCAACACCGATCAACCAGCCATCAGGCTTTGTTCCACGTGGTGGGACTCAAATGTGAGTAAGAATTTTCCTGTGTTCTTTTCGCTTCGGTTACAGTTCATTTTTTCTCTCTCTAATTCTCTATCAATAATTCCCTGTTTCGACTCGTCTAAAAGATAGCGGAGACTGACGATTAAAAAAATATCTAATTTACACATTTATCTTCTCCTCGATGTAGATCATCCTATATCGATAGTTTTAAAAACGACCGCGACCAATCGTGACCGAAAATATTTACGAATAATAAAGATTACGAATTTAGATGGCTTGCTATGATCGCATCCGAAATCGTTGATTTTAATAAGTTCTTCTTCGGTATCTCGTAGGAAGTTTTAACGAACAGTACCATCGAGGAGCTGATCATGGGCCTGACCTCCCAAATAGCCGAGAAAGAGGACAACCTCCTCGGTACCGACATCAGGAACAACCTCTTCGGACCGATGGAGTTCTCTCGCAGAGACTTGGGCGCGTTGAACATCATGCGTGGGAGAGACAACGGACTCCCGGACTACAACACCGCCAGGTCCCACTTCAAGCTGCCCCGCAGGAAAACCTGGAACGAAATCAACCCGGACCTGTTCAACAAGAATCCTTCTCTGCTGCGCACGCTGGTGGAGATTCACTCGAACAATCTGAACAACGTCGACGTCTACGTCGGTGGAATGCTGGAGTCCAGCGCCGGTCCGGGAGAGCTCTTCACCGCGGTGATCAAAGAGCAGTTCCTTCGTTTGAGAGACTCTGATAGATTTTGGTTCGAGAACGAGGAGAGCGGGTGGGTGTAACTAATGAAAAATGAAAATTGCGGTGTAACTAATGAAAAATGAAAATTGCGATGTAACTCCTCGGCGACGATTATAACTAGACTGCGGATCCTCTGTGCAAAATAAAATCTTCGCGAACGTGGCTATAAAAATTGAACTTGGATAGGAATTTATGTTAGAAACCAGTAAGCGAAGAAGAGGTGAGAATAACAGGCTGATAATGGGACGCAGATTTTAAGGTGAAAACGCTATAAAGGTTTATCGTAGTTATAAAAGTACAACGTGATATAGCAGTTACACCCAAGAGCTTCACAGAACAAGTGAAGACAGATGAAACAAATGACACATACGTAATGCTTACTGTATGCATCGATACTCTCTCAACACTTTACCTTCAATCTTTTTTATATTCTTGCATATTGTTTGGATCTTGTAGTTTCTTGCGCATTCAAATCTCCTATAAATGCATAATGATCCGCAGTTCAATTATAATTCTGCATAAACATCGCAAACGTCGAGGAGTCGAATACTGACGCTCTGTCGAAGAAATAACCTGACGACGCGTTTGTATGTTTCAGGATTTTCACGAGAAACGAAATCGAAGAGATCCGTCGCGTCACTCTGTGGGATGTGATAATAAACGCGACCGGTATATCGTCGGATGCGATACAGAAGAACGTGTTCCTCTGGAACGAGGGAGATCCTTGCCCTCAACCCTATCAACTGAACTCGACTATGTTGGAGCCATGCGTTCCGCTGCAACGTTACGACTACTTCGAGGTGATTAGTACATACGCGATTTAACACCCTACCGTTCGATTTTGCTATTGTTTCGTCGATCGTTGCTCCATTATGTAAGTTTTTCAGAAGTAAAAGTAATGCGAGCTACAGCCGGTTAATTACAGCCTGTTTGACAACTAATTGGACTTGGTTTACGCTAGTATAACTTATCCTCGTCCATCCATACGCTTCGCGCGCTTTCTCTTCGCTGACCAGTTTTTCTTCGCGCTTGGAGATACACTGCGTATCAAAATTATACGAGCGCTTGGATTTTTTTAGGTATCGTGTACTTTTGACGCGGTGCAAAAATCGACTCGTGACTAAAATAACAGATGATAGTATCGTCGATTTAATTGAAAAATTGTCTTAACCGTTACAAGTCACTGGTACTCGTTACCAGTAAGGAAGAGACGACAATTTTGAATTTTTTAAGTTTCTCATACTTTTTTCTTTACAGAAAAAATAAAAAAAAAATATGCCCAGAGAGTTCTTAAATAAGCCTTATAAAGGCTTAAAGATACTTCCGATATTTAAGTGGTCGCATACTTTTGACACGCAGTGTACCGCTTATAACCATACCGGATATTTATATCTATAAATTGTATCAAGATCTACTCTTTTCTGTGGCAACGGTTTCTTGTAGATCCTGTAACTTCGAAAACGATCGCGAACCAGCCACTGAAAATATCAGAACAGACGATGCACCTTAATTAATACCGAGAAATTTTCGTTGCTATCGATTATCGTTTCGCTCGCCAGTACGCTAAGCTTCCTGCTTGTCCATTTCACGTTCTTGCCGGCGATGTCCGTAAATGGAGAAGATTAAACGATGCGTCCGTGTTCTTTAAGGGAAGCGAGCTGGTGTACATATACGCCTGCGTTTTTCTGGGCTTCGTGCCGATTCTGTGCGCCGGCGCCGGATACGGGCTGGTGAAGCTGCAAAATCGACGGAGAAGGAGATTGAAAATCCTCCAGGAAGCGATACAGAAGAGAAACGACGGGAAGATCTGCGTGGACAAGATGATCGTGCGCGAGTGGCTGCACGCGAATCATCGTCGTCTGGTCAAGGTGAAATTCGGACCGGAAGCGGCGCTGCACGTCGTCGATCGGAAGGGGGAGAAACTTCGCACCTTCGACTTCGGCGATGTCAACATCGTTACCATGGAGGAATCCCAGGTGATTGCCGCAATCTTCTGTTACTTTTACGTTTTATGAAATTCCGGGATCCGCTAAGGAAATCTTGAACGGAACCTTGGCTCGCGCAACACCGTTTCGCAAGGGAAAAGCAACGCGTGAAAATTCGCTCGACCGGTCGACCCGTTAAGGCCACCATTCTTTGGTAACCGAATTCAATGGACCCGTTGGGTACCCGCAAAAACGTGTAATCGTACGCTTTCGTGAACACCTCAAATTAATGCCTCACGCGATGGGATCATATCGCTCGGAATAATTATGAGACCATCTTGATAGATGGTGGACGATGTAGGAAATTCTGCTTAGCCTCTTCCACTCTGAGTTTGTTATTTAAAAAAAAAAAAAAATCATTCAGTGAATATCGAAAGGAACCGATATGAACGGATGGTGAGGTCGAAAGTATCGCTCGACAAAATGACTCCATTGTTCGGTAAGTACTGTACCTTGTAAAATAGCGGTCCACACTTTATTCCTCGATAATGTACTCGATTGTCCAGAAGCGTGATTGCGTCGAGTGGCCACTGCAGACGTGTTAAATGTGGTCCACCGATGCAATCGCCACCGTGTACACGAGATCCTGGCTCGTAACAATGACTCGTCTTTTAGGAAAACGAGAACGGGCATCGCAAGGCCTTGGTACTGCTACGGATACCGCGGGATTATGACCTTGTCCTTGAGCTGGATTCGCTGGCCTCGCGTAGAAAGTTCATTGCGAAATTGGAGTCATTTCTGGCGTCCCATAAAAAACACTTCACGCTGGCCCAAGTGGGCAGGGACATTATGCTTGCGAAAGCGGAAACCAAAGAACGCCGCCAGAAGAAACTCGAGCAGGTTCCTATCTACATCGAAACCAATTTTCTTTTTTTTATTTATAATGCCACCTTAATCCATCTCGACTCGGCTGTTTTCTATTCGAATTCTATTCGTTTCTATTTTAGAGATTAATAGTATCAAACTAGAATTGGCTGAAAATCAAAGATCGTAGTCAGATAAGAACGATGTTCACTTTTTTTTAAAGATATATCAGGGGGATCGAAAAGTAATGAAAATGTGTTCGACTTGGGAAAGTTTTTCAACGCAGAAATGAAGGACTTTTTTAAAAAGGGAATGATTCGAAAACGATGGAAATTATTTTGTTGACTACTATTTAAGATTTCTTTAATAAATTATTGTCGATCAAATTTTGATTAGTCTCCGGTCCTCCTGATATTTCTGCGAGTCTCAACTGTAATTTGGCTAACAGTAACCAGATGTATTCACTGGGACGTGTATGTCGTGCTAGAGTCGAAAGGGTTAATCCATTTCAAAGACGATATAAGATCGACCAACGAACATCCGAAGCAACAATTCTTTTTGCGATAGTTCTTCAGGGAAGCCTACGCCTTGACGTTCGGTCTGCGACCTGGCGAGAGGCGACGTCGATCCGACGACAGTGCCAGCGGGGAAGTCGTCACCGTTATGAGGACCTCGCTTTCTAAAAGCGAATTCGCAAGTGCTCTCGGTATGCGGGCGGATGCGGTCTTCGTGAAGAAAATGTTCAACATCGTGGACAAGGATAGAGACGGCCGTATTTCCTTCCAGGTACTCGATATCAATTTTCGTTGATAACGAGGAACAAGAACCCGAACTTTAGGCGTTTGCGTGTTTCAGGAATTCTTGGACACCGTGTTGTTATTCTCGCGAGGAAAAACCGAGGACAAGCTGAGGATCATTTTCGACATGTGCGACAAGGACAGCAACGGAGTGATAGACAAGGAGGAGCTGTCCGAAATGCTCAGATCACTGGTGGAGATCGCGAGGACAACTAGTCTCTCGGACGATCACGTCACTGAACTGATAGACGGAATGTTCCAAGTAACAGCTTTTCACAATCCAAAACTGTCTATTTACATCAGCGTTTTTCAAAGTGGAACGCGCGCACGATTCCTAAGACAGGCGTTCGATCGCTCGGATAAGACCATCCTGACTTTCAATTCTTTTAAATACAGTAGATTCTCCGATGAACTGATCACCACCAAAATTCCCCTTGCCTCTCTGACCCCTCCCTTGGCACACCGTGACGCTGAAAATTTGGATATTGTGACAGAGTCCTTTAATTTCTGTCTCCCCGGGAACTCCCGGATCTCCCTTTCTCTCTTTCGTTGCCTCTCTTTCAAAATGGCGGTAGCTCCAGCTAATCTCGGTTCTTCTACACAATAATTCGTCGTTTTCGCTCCCGAGTACTCAACGAATTCCGGAGAATCAACCGTAAACAGAATATTCGTTGCGTTCAAATCAGCCGTGCGCTTTCTAAAACGTTTGGAAATCGCCGATCTATATTCCAATATCGATCGCGCGCTCACGTTAACCGTTTCTAGGACGCCGGCCTCGAGAGAAAGGATTACCTCACCTACAACGATTTTAAGTTGATGATGAAAGAGTACAAAGGGGATTTCGTAGCGATCGGTCTCGATTGCAAAGGCGCCAAGCAGAATTTCCTGGACACGTCGACGAACGTAGCCCGCATGACGAGTTTCCACATCGATCAGCTTCCCTCGGAGGATTCGAAGAGCTGGGCGCGCAAACAATGGGACGCCGTGTCGACGTTCCTCGAGGAGAACAGACAAAATATATTTTACTTGTTCGTTTTCTACGTCACGACCATAGCTCTGTTCGTCGAGAGATTCATATGCGAGTATTCCACGGTTTTCTTTATTTCGAGTCGCGTCGCGAAAGGAGAACGGCTAATAGTTTTTGCAATTTTAGATTACTCCTTTATGTCCGAGCACACGGATCTGAGGCACATAATGGGAGTTGGAATCGCCATAACCAGGGGATCGGCGGCCGCCTTGTCCTTCTGTTATAGCTTGCTGCTGTTGACCATGTCCCGCAATCTTTTGACCAAGCTGAAGGAGTTCTCCATTCAGCAGTACATTCCGTTGGATTCTCACATTCAGTTTCACAAGATCGCTGCCTGTACCGCGCTCTTTTTTTCCGTTCTGCACACGGTGGGGCACATGGTCAACTTTTATCACGTTTCGACTCAACCCCTAGCCCATCTTCGCTGCTTGACCAGCGAGCTCAGTTTTCCGAGCGATGCTCGCCTAACGATATCCTTCTGGCTCTTTAGAACCGTGACAGGTGACCACCGCATTACCTAATCATCGAATATTTACTTATCGTTCGAATGCTTAAATCGCTGCTAATTCGTCTAGGTTTAACCGGTATCCTGTTATTCGTCGTGATGACGATAATCTTCGTCTTCGCTCATCCAACTATACGACAAAAGGCGTACAAGTTCTTTTGGTCGACTCACAGTTTGTACGTGGTGTTGTACGCGCTGTGCCTGATTCATGGTTTGGCACGTTTAACGGGCTCGCCGCGATTCTGGATTTTCTTTGTCGGTCCGGCGCTCATTTACTCTCTCGATAAGGTAAATTGAACAGCGCCGTTTTTGTAATATCAATTTATGCCCTTTATTATCGTTCATTTTATTTAGCCGCGGTTTACTTATAAAATTCGATTCGTATGATACACTTACGTAGATTATTACACGGAAGTGTACGATCCATTGTCCATCGAGTAACCTTCTTCTTCGTATATTTCCAGGTAGTGAGCCTACGAACCAAGTTCATGGCATTGGACATCATCGAGACGGAACTGTTGCCGTCGGACGTGATAAAGATCAAGTTTTACAGACCACCGAATTTAAAGTATCTGTCCGGGCAGTGGGTCCGCCTCTCGTGCACCGCCTTCAGATCGAACGAATTCCATTCGTTCACCTTGACCTCGGCGCCGCACGAGAACTTCCTCTCGTGCCATATTAAGGCTCAGGGCCCGTGGACGTGGAAGTTGCGAAACTACTTCGACCCGTGCAATTACAATCCGGATGTCGAGCATCCAAAAATCAGAATAGAAGGTCCGTTCGGTGGCGGCAATCAGGACTGGTATAAGTTCGAGGTCGCTGTGATGGTCGGTGGCGGTATCGGCGTCACCCCCTACGCTTCCATGCTGAACGATCTCGTTTTCGGCACCTCCACCAACAGATATTCAGGTGTCGCGTGCAAAAAGGTAACAAAATTCTTCGATCTTTCGAAAGTTTCCGCGATGTACTTCCATCGACGCTCGGTTTATTTCTTCGCAGGTCTATTTTCTGTGGATATGCCCCTCGCACAAGCACTTCGAATGGTTCATCGATGTTCTCAGGGACGTGGAAAGGAAGGACGTCACGGACGTTTTAGAAATTCATATATTTATTACCCAATTCTTTCATAAATTCGATTTACGCACTACTATGCTGGTAAGTCGTCGGATATCTCTCGCGACAATTCGAGGCGTCGATCGCCTAAAGGCAGACTGAACTGAGCCTCTTCCGTTGCAGTACATTTGCGAGAACCATTTCCAGAGGCTATCGAAGAAGAGCATATTCACCGGGCTAAAAGCAATAAATCACTTCGGCAGGCCCGATATGACTTCGTTCTTAAAGTTTGTCCAGAAGAAACACAGCTACGTAAGTTGTGTTAAAGAAACGAATAGAAATTATAGTCAATGTCGGTCGACGGCGAGACTTAATTACCCCAACTATTATAACGTTAAGTCGCTATATTAATTCAGTAAATCACCGGCGAATATCGCGACCGAAATGTTTCAACATATCCTGATGCGATTCGAACGTGTTGCAGGTCAGTAAAATAGGAGTATTTAGCTGCGGTCCGCGACCACTGACGAAGAGCGTGATGTCGTCCTGCGACGAGGTGAACAAGGGCCGTCGTCTGCCGTATTTTATTCATCATTTCGAGAACTTTGGCTAGTCCGCTCGATGTTAGCACGAACGAAGAAGAAAACGAACGACGTGTTCCGCCGCGAATCTCGCTGGAACTCTACCGAGTGTATATATATTGATGCGCGTGCGCGCTCGTCCTTTATTTATAACAAGTATTACATTTCTTATTTATGATGAAAAGAAGACGAACGTCTTCTTTCCGAACGATGCGTTCGCGATAAGCAGAACTGACTAAACCGAGCGACGGAATTTTGGAAATCCTTGGGACTCCGATAGGCACCGTTTCACAAATCGCGAGAAGGTTCGCGAAAAGGTTCGCGGGAAGACGAAGCTTGAGAAACACCGTCCTTAGGTGTCCACCTTGGTTCTCTATATTTTTAGTTAGTAGAGTTTTAACTTATTCTAGCACATCAAGGATTTATATGTACATTTTTCAGCTTATTAAGAAAATTGAAAGTCGAAACTTTGTGACTGGTCGTTGTCTATTCCCTCCCTTCTCTCCCAGGATTTCTAGGGTGGTAACCAGACGAGTAAGCGGAATAAAGATATGATTTTTATTTCGGAAGACCGAAGAACGTACGCAAACAACAGAAATCAGCCGTTGATGGTTCTTCGCGAGGACGATGGAAAAGGGTAAGACCAATTGTTCTTGGTGGTGTCTTCGTGCTGGAACTCCGAGGACTCGTGCGGCGTGTAGCCGCGATTTATCACGCCCTGAGTGTCTTCCTTGGCTTCGTGTCTGCTCTGCAATTTCGACGACAGTTGACTGAAACAATGCAAATCAAAATCTAACCATCCAAATAAAAATACAATATCTCGATGGAGACTGACACGTTTAGTGTTAATTGACACGTTGATTGCCAGACTAATTGTTTACAGACCACTGAAAGCTACGTAATCAAACATTTATTGCGGTATTTACTTTTGTATCGAAATTCAAGAATTTCATTAAAATTCATTTTCTTCGATACTCAACTTTTGGAATAAATTTTTTGAAAAAGCACCGTATATTACGGGTGACGTGGCGATCAACGTGTCAAAGGGGAAACGGAACAATGAATCTTTAAATATTCGATACTCAACGTAGACAGATTGATAAAAAAAACCTTATTATGCGATCACCGAAAGAGTCCTCGATTTTAGGTAGCCTCCGTCTGATGTTCCTCGTGTCGAAGCTCTCCTCTATGATAACGTGTCGGTCGTAGGGAGTGTCGTAGTCAACCTCGAGTATAGTGGAGAACTGATGAGGGAATATCATATCGATTGCCGTTATCACCGCGCCAGCGAACATGCATCCAATACCTGGAACAGTTTGCAGCTCCTCGATGTTTCGTTATCAACCTCAACATTCGTCATCGCTTCATTATCGTATTTTAGGGACTATCGGGCGCACCATAATTCTTACTTATGGTCATTTTTAAGACTGGCGGGAATTTTAAATCAAATACTGGACGTTTTTATATTAATTTCGAGTATAAGACGCACCCGAATTTTGGAGGCGATTATTCAAAGAAACATTGCGCGTTATAGTTCGCAAAATACGGCAACATTTCTCGATACGAACCAGACAGTAAGACCAGCCAATAATTCCATCCCAGATCGAAAGCAAGGATGGAGCCATCGATGTGCGCTATTAGAGGCTCGCACGGCAGAAGCGCCCAGTATATCAGGTTCGTCAACAGCATGCATATGCCGGTGAAAATCATGCCGTACGCTCCGTAACGCGGCACTACTACCAACAGGAGGTTCGTCATAGCCCAAGAGGCGAAGGATGTCCTGGAGAAAGCGGCCAGACACATCAGACTCGAACGATTCGAGAATGACTCGTTAAAAAAGAACCGTTACCATAGCATGAGGGACGCGTAGTATCCAGCTTGACGATATTTGCTTCCCCAGGAGAAGCCCTCCTCGTGAAGACTGAAGTACTCCGCTAGAGACACTATAGGAAACGGTGCGCCCTGATTCAGGGCCTCCTTGAAGGCACTGGTCATCTCACCCGTGCTTCTCCACCAAAACCTTTCGTTGTACTCGATGTCATCTACTGGGTGTTCGCTATTAGGCACCACTGCAAGACAGTGTGTGAATAAATTATTCATATATTAATCACCGTTCGAGCTAAATGCACGGAGCTATTTAACGCAAACACTATTTAACTCTGCGAGTTCGTTTGCTATTGTTTCCTTTGTTTAACACGTTGGCTGCCTGACACGTGAAAATTCTTACGAACTTAACATTTTGTCTCGAGGCTGTCGAAGGTTAGATAATTTAACATTAGTCGTAGAATTACATTTTTTCACCCCGCCACAAATCAACCTTTGGAATTAATTTTGTTATCTTCTGAACGAAAAGTCCCGTCATTTCTGGGTGACACGGCAACCGACGCGTTAATCGTTACAGTAGCGATATTCTAGCATATTCTAGTCCTGGTCGACTAGATGACGGTCGAGAATCATCGGTCTAAGAAACCAGCTAACAGTGGTCGATGACAATCGAGCATGGTATGCGAGAGAGAGAGCGATTGAAACGTTTGCTCCGGTGACTCACGTCTGTACGTGATGTTTATGTGCATCAGGCCGATGTAGCCTCCGATTTCAGCGGTGGTCTTCTGCCTGGTGTACGCGCTATACGTGCTGACGACGGTCGCGGAGCTGGTGTGCCAGGACGAGCCATACTGGGCCACTGCGAACGACAAAGAAGCTGTTATTCTAGGGCGGCGAAAGAGAAAACTCGGTTAATCGCAGGACTAAGTGGACCGTACCTTGAATCGAGGCTCCGACGAAGAGGCTCAGGGTCACGGTGAGAAATGTACTGAGTCTCTGGAAGCGCGCGAGGCAAAGTCGATCAAAGTAAAAGTAGCGTTCGAACATTCGAATCAGAGATGGGCGATTGTACCGTAACTCGTCTATTTTATAATTCGAATGTTATTAATACCAACTGGTCTAATTAGATACACGGCCGTGTTACGACATCTACTTCTTGGCTCGTACCTTATATCATCTTATTGCATTTATCTTTATTATAATTCCTATGTAACTACACACTTCCTGTATTTCTGCTCGTTTCTCTTCGTTGGATATTACTTCGAACTCCATCGAATGCGGTTTTATTACGAGTAAAATGAATCTATCGTTGACATAACATTCTACCCATCTCTGGTACGAAGAAAGCTCGAATTGTAACTCGCCTCCTTTCGCACGCCAGGGAATATCACGAGAAACGCCGTGAAGATCGTGCCGAAGATAACGAAAACGATCACCAAAGGAACGTCGCCAGTGACCGGTGTCCTGTTGTTGTAGCTGTACAACGTCGGGCCCCCGTCGATGCGGAACGCGTCGAACCATCCCTTCATCCTCTCGATTCGATTTTGGAACTCGCGACCCTGAGAGAACCGGCTAGTTCCGGCTCTCCGTCCAAACTGCTTGGCATCAGAGTCACCTACCTGAATATTCGCGGAGAAAGCGAGATAAGTTCAACAACAAGGTCGTTCCAGGCTCCTTTCAACCCTTTTTGTACTCGACAAGCTTCTCTCTCACGTCATTTAACGTAATCAACCTAATTCGGATAAACAAGGTCTCTCCGTGGCGTCTTGTAACATGTCAAAGTACATTTTCATGTTTTCAAAACACCTTAAATCCCGAAGGGGATCGACACACTAGTCACCCAAAACATCTCTAATTCAAAGCATTCTCTACTCCGACGATCATCTCTTAAAATCTCATAAAAGCATCGTTTCCTATTTGCTTCAAGAACTACCCAGAGCAGCCCGAGGAGTGCTTCGTTCAAACGCCAAGTTAGGTGACCGAAAGTCGCCTCTCAAGTGCAAAGGTTCACTGTTCGTATCGACAAATCAAAGAAACTGTTTCTTCACGTTTAAAGGTGTACCTCGGAACGCCACGCTCGGCTACCAGCATCCAAGGACGATCGTTGAGAAAGCAAAAGCGCGCTCACCTGGGCCGATAGCGCACAGGTCCGATGGCAGCGGGAACACTGAGGCCCCGAGTAGGTTAACGGGTCTTCGAAAGTGATCTCCAGCAGTCGAGAGCCGGGTAGAGGGGACGGGTAGCACCCGAGAGGGGAGAACGAAAGAGAAATACAGGTGGGGCTGGTCTTTGAGGAGATAGGAAGGAGAACGGGCGCGAAAAGGTGTCCCCGATCAGCTGAGACCGGAAAACGTTGTTCCACGGTTTGCGCGTGGTTTTATTTCGGCGGATCGGCGATCGATGATCCCGGATGACGACACCAGACGTGACACGCGAGGCGTGGATCGCGCGGCACGCCCGGTGGCACGCAAGAGACTTCGACGCCGGCACTATGCGCGACGCCAATTGTTTCACAGGAATTCTTTTCGTCGTTCGCGCGACCGAAATAAATCTTAGTTAACCGGAAAATCGACTCGCCAAATCGAGATTGGTTTCAATGAGATGCCACCGTGCGCAAATGTCTCTAGGGGAGCTGTTTTAGTCCGGCTGTTTGGAGGATGACGCGGTCCTCGGGGTAAAACTAGACGAGATGACCTACTTCTGAGGAAAAATTTATTGATTTATTTTTCAGAGGGTATTACGATCGAGGAGAATGAAGGAGAGCGGGATATTAGGTTTAGAATGAATAGCAGAGGTAGAGACCAGTAGACGGTGTACCCGGAAGTAGATTCAGACGTTGGTCAGACACGGCTGACCTGTATGCGTTCAGATGAAGACTCGCGGAAAGTGTCACACAGTGGTTTTGAAGGAGGCATACTTACATATGCAATCAGTCGCATAAATATTCGTATCCTCTATGTTTATAGTACGAGTGTCTATATTAAATAATGGATGTCATGTTTTTAAATAAATTTTGGAAACACAAATGACAAGTGTAAAAATATGTATGTTACTCGTCGTATGTATTTGACTTCCCAGAAACATTAACTTCTCTTTACTTGTTACAGAAATAATATTAAATATATTATAGAAAAATTCATTTGGTAACATCGAAACTATTATTTAATTTAGTCAAACTTCTTCGATAGACATAGAGGGTACGAATATTTATGGGATCGACTGTAGATAGAGGAACTACCTCGTCCATGTAAATATACCATTTACAGGAGAAAAACAAGACAAAAGCTATATTTATTTAGAGCCACAACAGATTGGTTATTTTAGGATTACCTTTTTTAGCCGTCGTTCGTTCTTAGAACCTTTTCACCTCTCGCGCTCGAGTGTCAACGAAAAGATACCGTCTCTGTAACTTGGCAGTTATCGGAAGCTGCGATCTCGACCGAGAATGAAGTACCAGGTGTGCACGCGAAGACAGAATGAAGTTTGCCCGCTCTGGACGCCTAGTCATCGGTGCTTCATTATCGTCGGAAGGCCAGTAGTACTCGTTCGAGTCCAATTAACGTTCAACGACTCCCTTGAATCCATTCACCGTCTCTATTCGAAGAATAATAAAAATAGGCCAGCTCGAGCACCCAAGACTCGGCAATTACTGAAGGCTATGATCTCATACAAGAATGTAGCACCGGGTGGCTGCACGCGACGATAGAAACGAAGCCATCGTTCATTAAGAACATCAAACGCGCGTTCATTAACGCTGGAAGGTCAGTAGTACTCGACTCGTTGAGATTTAATTGGTATTCGTACGACTCCGTGAATCCATTAACCACAGTTGCTTGAAGAATAATAAAACGAGTTGTCTCGTGTACCGAAACCAGTGTCAACGATTTCTAGAAGAAGTCCATCGGAAGGTTAGTAACACTCGTTGAAGTACGCTCAGCGTTCAACGACTCCCTCGCTCCATTCGCTACTCCTACTAAAAAAGTAACAAGAACAGGGAATACCCAACTCACGTTGGGTACTCACGAGGGACCACTGTGCCCTCCGGAAGAAGCAAGGCCCAGGTGAAGCCCGCGAGGAGAGAAGCCAGCACCAGGTGAGCACCGCGCAGAGACAGAAGGGATGGTGCCAAGGGGACACCGTGTCCGTACCGGTAGCGGAAGCACCGCGTCCACCGCATCCCGTACGACGAGATAGCAAGGTATGCGTCCAGGCTGGTCCATAGTGCCGGCAATAACTCGATCTATTTCAGGCCGTCTAATTCGAGCCGGGTGACGCTAAGCTTTTAACGGCAGCGCTGCTAGCATCATCCACCGTCGCCGCTACCACCACCACCAGACTCCGCCACCACTACCACCACCACCACCGACAATAACCACCGGAACGAAGAGTCCGGTGGCAGAGAGGCTGCCTACCCGCGCAGTCTCCTCAACGCGTAGGCCCCCAATACACCGACACTGCTTCTCTGACCCTTCAAGGTAAACGATACTCTACTTCGTCCACGGTAATTCGTCGCGACGTCCCGTGTCCTGGTGCAACCGTCGACGGCCGGTTTCCTACCGTTCCGAATCGCGGAGTGTCAAACCGCGGCTCGACCGGAATTAATACGTTCGGATCGCCTCGGCTTTCTCTCCGCGCTCGATGAAAGCGGCAGAGATACATACGTACTCGAGCGGAGAAAACCGAGATCTGGTTCGCGCGAAATCGTAACGGAGGATCGTATTCGCGGTAGTGCACGCGAGACTAGCGAAGGATCCTAGACGCAGGAGCCGAGTCCGCTGTGAGATTCGTCATCGCATCGGTATCGGTTAGGGCTCGCTCAGGGCTATCGACTTTCCGTCCCACGAGGAGGTGTCTGGTCGAGGTGGTGAGAAGCATCGTCCTATTGTCGAGGACCGGTCGACCAGGTATACGTGCTCCTACACGGCAGCCAGGCGACGATTACGTTTCTATTTGTCGCACGCTATTTGCCGGATCGATCGAAAAACGTATGCTACATTTACAAGCTGCAATTGTAATTATTATAATCCCACGGGCCGCGTCTGATCGCGTATCAATTGTGTCAGGCTGTAAAACTACCCTTGTCTGTAATACTCTCTGGCAGTACGCATAGTTTCGTTTCGAGTTCGATTTAACGAGGTGGATAAGTGACTAACTGTATGAAAACAATTTAATAATCGCTATTTAATAATCGTAAGCAGGTACGAGACTGCGTAGAAGCGTGTACAGGCCTCGCTTAATGTTGCAATTCCGGTACCATCGACGTACGCGAAGCGGAGGTGGAGAATTTATTCGAAAACGACTGTGAATGGGATCCGACACAGAGTCTCAATCACCACCTCCATCTGTTGCCCGAACCGTTGGTATTACTAGCAGATGCCCCTAAAAATAGCAGGGTTTATAAACATAAACATAAACAATGGCAGAGATGACTCATGATCACGAATCCGAGCAACAAATATTATTATTATCCTCGACGTTACCGTGCCTAGTCGACCGATCCTCGACTACGAGACAACTAGCAACGAACACTCGCTACCGCTTCTGTGTATTCGATTTGTTTGTCTCGTAAATTTGGTCGTGGAGCTGTCTAGTAGCGAAATATATAATTTTGCATCCGTACATCTACAGGGTGTTCAGACTATTACCAGCCAGCGTTTTTCTGGTAAATGGTGGTGGTTTTATATGATAACAAAAATGAAAGAGGAAAAAGTGATACTGTTTTTTATATGCAATGTGTGATTCATTTTGATACGCGCTTCGATACGATACAAAATACCATTCCATTAAAAAAAAACTGAAGGTGACGTTCATTTCTCAGAAAAAAGTACGAATACGAAAGATTGATATACCTGGTTGTATTGCATATAAAGAAACAGTATCACTTTTTCCTCTTTCATTTTTATTGTAATGTGTACCATTTACGAGAAAATAGTGGTTAGTGATAGCCTGAACGCCCTGTACATTCGCGTTGATAAAGTTCCAGGAGAGAACGATGGGCGACTTCCAGACCGGAAGCGAAGGGAACGCAACTCGCGTATCGATGATCGATTGTTTTACATCAAGCCCAAAACTCCCCATAAATAAACTTCATGGTTTCCGAGTTGTCCGACACAAAGTAGAGTTAAATCCTACGTGGACACCATCTTTGATCGCATTAGGGTGAACCGAAGTTTCGGCGTTTCTTACGTTGTTTCAGTTTGTGCAATTTCTTGATGCCATTAAAATTACTTTACACGCAAGTGTTGTATGTCATTTTGTAGCTTTCGAAGAGCTCTTTCATATTTAATTATTAACTACGTCAATTTATCGATCGTTTAATTTTTTGTAGCTTTAGTAGAAAGTGACGTAAAAGTACTCGAATCTCAAAATTGTCCACGATTCTGCTAAAACCAAAGAAATATCAAACGATCGATAAATTAACGTAGCTAATAATTAAATACGAAAGAGCTTTCCAAACGCTACAAAGCGATACATAACACTCGCATACAAAGTAATTTTAATGACTTCAAAAAAAAAAAAAAAAAAAAAAAAATCGCACGAACTTTTGGTTCACCCTGATACAATTCTACACACCTGTCTTCTAAATGAAACCAGCGAACGATGGTTTAATCTCAGGCGCAAGCTACTCCATTTACGGCGATTTACAGCCCCCGAGGGCGCTTCCTAGTCGATTCGACGGGAATTGGACGACGTCCCTGTTCCGATTCGCGTCTCGAAGGGACTCGGGACTCGGCGTTGCCAAAATCGGCCAGATCTAGCGGTGGCAACAAAGTGGCGTTCTGGCAGGATTCCACCCGAGTGGCCAGCCGCCTCGAAAGAGTGCGTATCGCGCCTGCGGGCAAGAAGGTCGCGCGGCAGAGGCGTATTTCGGTAAAAAAGCGTAGCCGACCCGTCGAAGGCCGACGAAGGTGCTTTCACGAGGTGGTATCGAGGAGTCGTCCACCGCGGTGAAACTCGACGGGTACCTATTTATAAAGCGCGTGTGCGTCCTCGTGGCAACGCGCGCGTCCAACATCGCCGCTAACGGTTGCCTATCATGGTCGGACCGCGTGCAAACCAAACTGACCGGAACTTTCCTCCGCTTTCTTACCCTCCTTACGTTTGCGTTGTGCCCGATTCATCGTCTACCGGAGGACGAGTCGGTCCCGATTTATTGCTGCAGTAGTCTACGATAATCTGCGGCGGATGCATCGGCCTCTCGAGCCTGGTCACTCTGGTGCGTTGATCCTAGAACCTTCGCGGTTTTGGTGCGCTGATTTTTGAGGGACGCCAACTGTGGTTGGTAACGTGGTGGTTTCGTCGTTTTGTGATTTCACGAATGCGTCGATTTCTCATACTTGGGTCCTCTCGTAATGAATGGACCGTCTTAGTGACTCCGGACACTGATTAGAATCAGTTTCTCTCTCAAAGTTTGTCGACTGAGTGAGTTATGCTTCGAATGTCCAGTTGTCATTCCGATGTGTCGAACTATCGATATTAATTATTCTCACGGAGTGATTCTTCAAAGTTGGTTGCTTCCTCGACGCGTTGATGTTCTCCAGTCTTGGAGGTGGTCTAAGGTGACCCCTCAGGTGTACCGATGTTTAAGAGTCGGTTCTAACGCCCCGAAAGTTCCATGCCTCTGCGACGTCGTTACCAAAAGTTAATTACTCATCTGACCTCTATCTTACCGATTTTCTACGTTTCTTTCGGCAGAAAACTTTCGATAAATTCCAATCCCCTAAATCCGTATTCCTTCCAGCTGTCCAGCGTAGTTACCCCCGAGTCCAGATTCCTGTGTTTCGATGTTTTCCACGATTTTTTTCGCGCGCGAGTCGAACCGGACAGAGGCGTTTGGAAAACACACGCGAATTCGTTGGTCTTGCGTTCGCCGAAAGAAATGAATGAGGGACGTTGCGCAACACTCGCGGAAACATTTATTATGGTACGCGAGGCAACAACTGGAGTGTTTATTTATCGCGTTCCGGAGGATCCGCAGTCGAGGATGATACGAGAACCGGCGAAGACAGAGAACCGTTTTTATTTAGAGTAGCCTTTTCTTAGCAGCGTCTTGACGGGTGCGTGAGAAAAAACGCTTGTTTAATTTACATCGTCTTGCCCAGACTTTCTCGAATAATTCAGTTGCGCAGCCTCTGCTGGAACGTTTCGTTTCAAGCAGCCATTATTCCAGATTTTGTTCTGCAGCTCGCCACGCAGACGTGGTCCACTTATCGTCGAAAGTACGCGATAGGAAATGGACGTGGGTGTTCAGAATTAATTCGAACGTCGCGGTTCTGGATCATTAATTCTGACATAATTTCTCTAAGTAGCTTCGCAACTGATAACAGTTTATTACAAGCTTGTACAGAGTTTCATCATGGATTGTAATAGTCGGACCGCGGATCTTTATGCAAAATAAAATCAAGCAAACGCACCTACAAAAATTCGACCTAAATAGGAATTTATTTTGCTCTGCAAATATAATACGATCCTTACTTTCAATATTTCTTTTATATTATTGCATACCGTGTACATTTTCTAGTTTCTCAAGTTTTCTGCGAATCCATGAAAATCCGCAGTTTAGTAGCCTGTTAAAACACAGCACGCGTAGCATTCTATTACAGTATTTAAACATGCTCTCGGTTTAAACATAAGATCACGTTCGATGGTCTTTTGTATCAAGGGAACCGGAAAGTATTTATTTATTAAAGAAATCTTAGATACTACTCAACAGAATAATTTCCATAATTTTCTAACAATTTTTCCCAGCGTAGAAACAGTTGTTCGATTCCCTTTTTCAGAAAGTCCTTCGATTTTCCATTGAAAAACATTTCCAAGTCGAAGACGTTTCAACTACCACCCTCTGATATTTCGTCGCACTTGGAAGTAGCGAGGGAACCAGGTCCAGTTTCGTACGTCGAGTCGCGTTCCCTTACAAGTATCGGTTGTATCGAGAACGGGCGTAGCTCGCATAGAATCCGCGGGACTTCCTAATTTCCGTATGCGCGAAAACGGGTCAAAGTTATTTTCGCGCGAGGCCTGCCGTGTCCCAAACAGCCGCCAACGCTTCTCTGCCGCGGATCGCGCGACCCGCTAGACCTAGAGCCGGTCATTTAACGCTTTGGACGCAGCTCGGCCACATGGTGCCTTTCTAGGAAACGGAGAATCCCGGCTTTCACCCAGGAATCCCAACACCCTCGCGTAAATGAGGGAATAAACGAACCGTCGAATAGGGAGTAGCTCAATGTCGTCGTTCGAAGCTCCAGCTCTAAATCGGGACTGTAACCGAGTAATCACGGAATCGTTGAACTGCGAATTTAATCCGCACGGTGTAAAATTGCGTACGATCCCTGAAACAGGCTTTGCTGGGTCTCCCCCATCGTCACACTTGCCTTTGTAACTTCGAATATCTCGGTTGAGAAATATTGTATCGAGAGAAACATTTTACAGCTTCGAAGCAAATATTCTTGTATTTCGAGAAAGTCACTTGCGTAACCCATTTTTAATGTACCAGTCAAGTAGCACGTAACGCTTGCCAGAATGTGACAAACGATATGTATGTAAGCGTAGGATACTCGAGCATTACTCTGTTAAAAGTTGCAACAATTGATACAAACTATTGACAAGGTGTGCTTGTATATGCTGCGATTACGTGGTTGTGTTCCAAGCAGTGATTATTATTTAATAATAAATAGTAATCGGTAATTCGGTTTGTATTTAAAAAAATATCGGAGACTGTATCGTTAAGCGACGTTCGTCTTTCGGTTCCAGGCGCCCAGTCGAAGCAGAGGAATCATAATGTCGGAGACGGAAGGTGAGGTCTACTTTAGGAGCCGGCGTCGCGATGTTCTTTGAACGTCTCTGGCCTAGAAATATTGCGTATCGTAAATAGATAACGAACGAGCTATACGTCGAGGAACTCCGGGGAACAAGTACGATGAACGATGATGTTGAAAGGGCTCGCACGAACACTTCTGTTCCGATTGTAACATTATTAACGCAACCCTTCCAAACTCATTCTCGTCTGTCTTCTGTTGTTTTGCAATTTCTCTGAGGATTTAAGAAAATCATTGCACGTGGCTACTAAATCGCGTATCATCTATTTACTATTCGTACCACTCTCGAACGTTAACCCCCTTCAGACATGTGACATAACAGAAACCACCGCAATTTAAAACTACGTTAACTACGTTAACTCCAGGGTGACTTTCGTTGACATGTACTCTCGAGATCGTCTTTCTAATCTTTCACTAAACATTATTCACATGCTTGTGAAGCACGTGAAATTAAATGGAGCGAGACTCCGTAATCCAACGAGCAAAGCAAGCTTTAAATAATCCGATGCGTGAGAATTCGAGACCTCGGAAGCCTCCGTAAGGTTCGACTATAATTTATCAAAGACTCCGAAAAACGCGTGTAATCAAAACGTCCGGCACACTTTCATATTAATCGGTATCCATCGTCGAACGCTTTCGTTTCATGAATCACCACTGACAGACTGACATCATTTTCAAATTGAAATCTACTTTGTTGCATCAGACTAGCTCGAAGACACGTTGCTTCGTTCTTGTGTTCCGATTCGGTATCGTTGAAATTTTTCTAGATATTCGAGCAGTAGTGGTGAGCAATGATTTCCACAACATCATCGAGGAGGAGAGCGGGAGATCGAGCTCAGTGGATTATCTGAACTCCTACGACGACGTCCCGAAGGAAACCGCGAGAAGCTTCTCCGTGGAAAGCAACGAGGAGATCAAGGGGACGAGGGAGCACGAGACGTTTATAGAGAACCAGGGGAAGTTCGAGACAGAGAGGAAAGAAGCCACGCAACCAGGTTCGTGATGCACGGTAATTCGTGGATAGATGGATCACCGTTTGGGATCGAAACTGAGGTTAAGGGAAAGTGGCGCGATATTTCGCGATCTCGCGAAATTATCGTTACTTCGTAAGGAATGATTCTATTCGAGGAGAAGCAAACTAATAAATACTTGTTCGCACCTGTCCAGCCAGTATCACCCTGTAATTGATATACTTAGCCGTCACAGGTGGCTCCGTTGCCTAGGATCTAAGAACTAATTTAATATCGATCTACGAACACGGTGGAACCGCGACGCTCCATCGAAACGAGCGCAGGAATAAAAAGCACCATTTCGCTCCTGCAAGCGAAACGTTGATGGACAATCAAGATTTCTGTAATTAAGCTGCTCCGTATCGCGTACCTCTGTACTCCGTACTCCACAGCATCGCGATCGAGGGAGCTGTTATCGAAATTTCGGAGAAAAGAAAAATATCTTGCGACCAAGTAAATCCCGGTGTGGCTATCCATCCTCGAATTACCTCGACATCAAGACCGATCGACGCGTCTCCTGCTCGAGCCCGTCACGCTCGCTGGTGGGCAGCTGCGAGGCGTTGAACGAGCTACCGAAAATAAATCCCACGGAGAATCCCGCGGGGTTTTAAATAAAGCCCAGCGCGATAGCCGGTCAACCAGCCTCCCTTTCGGCATCGCGAAAACGCGTCAGGCGTTCCGCGCTTCCCTCGCGTTCCTCTGCGAGCCAACTAGACGAATAGCTGAACGAAGAGAGAGGCGAGAAAGAGAGAAAGCGAGACGGATCGATGGACAGATAGATCATTTATCGCGCGAAGAGAGAGCTCCGGCGAGGTAGGATCTGCTCGTGCAGAAGTAGGAGGGCACCGGGGACGTTCGCGAACCAGGAAATTCCGAAAATTTGGTAACTCGTGCGCTGCGAGCAGAGTAGCTTACATTTGGGATATTAAATCGTTGTACATATACGTTGTACTTGTACATTGTACATATACATTGGTTTTATTCGGGAGGCACGTGTACGGAACTGTGTAAACCATGAATTTTATATTGCTTTACAGTCAGTCGGTATTCATACCGTGTATGTTTATTGAAGAGATACTATACTAAATGATAAGTTTGATGTTTCCAAATCAATGTTTCGTTATAAATATGTACATAAATAAATTGTACACATGTATATATTTATACTGAAAAATGTATTCGGAAACATGACATCCGTCATTTAATTTAGGCAAAATTCTTTAACGAACATAGAATGTACGAATACTTATGGGACTGGCTGTACGTGCAGTTTTGTGACTGTAAAAGGGGATGTTTGTTTAAGCTTGATATTCCACGCGAAGAATATTTTTTTGGGGGTTCCATCCCCTCGAGCTAGTGCTGTGATGTTTGCTGCAGTTAGGATATAAAGTTAAATTCACATTTACTATTGTCACTCTGAAAACTAAAAAACACCCTCAAAATTAGTCCTCGTAGACCATGAATTTTATACCGATTTACGTACAATTTTGTGAATATAAAAAGGGATGTTTGCTTAAGCTTGATACTCCACGAGAAAGAAGAATATTTTTTTGAGCTTTCCATCCCCTCAATCTAATGCTGTGATGTTTGCTGCAGTCAGGAGATGGAGTTAAATTCGTATTTACTTTACTCTGAAAACTAAACCCACCCTCAACCCTCGGAATTAGTTCTAAACTGAGAAATCGGAATCCAACCCCAGGCAAAGAAAAATTGAAATGTACTCTGCTCGCGCACGAGATTCGGAGGTCATCCGAACGTCCAGGTTCCCTTAACCGAAAGGAGCGCGAGAAAGAGAGGGGAAAAAAAGTGGTTACGCGTGCGTTGTACTCGTCGAATTGAGCCACGACTCAGGTCCTCAGGTCGGCTGGGTTCAACCCCCGTCTCGTATCGTTTCTTTTTCAGCGACGTCGCCGACAACGGAAACAGAGGCGACCAACGAGGACGGTAACGCGCGACGCGAGGAGACGGTGGCGAGGGTAGGGGCGGCAGGTATCGTCGATGGACGCAACGAGAACGCGCCAGTCGGTGAGTGGAATTCATTGCCAGTACTGGTAGAGCGTCTTCGCGCGGCTCTCGAGGTCTCCCTAGCCCAGGGTAGCCGTCGCGACGCCGAGCCGTCCGCGCTGCCCGAGGACTCTGGCGTCGACTCCGAGGAGGACTTCCGGATACGCACCTCCATGGAACGCGTGCTTGGGGACTGCAAGGAACCCGAGCTGAGGAAAGACTTGAAATTCTTGGAGGATCTTCTGCTGTCGGACATACAGACCGCTCTGTCGCGTCTTCGAGAGACCTTGGAACGAATAGACGTGGCCGCACTCGCGAAGAACGGTGCCGCTTCCGATCCCACCGGCAAGCTTCATCTTCTTCGACTGGTGTCCAGTTTGTTGTCGAGGCTGCAGGTGCCAGAGAAGGTGCCAGAGAAAGTGTCCGAGAAGGCGCCAGTGCTGCCGTCCACGTCGCTGAGTCGCAGGCGTCGCGGGACCAGGCACACCATCGGCGTCTCCGCGGAGGAGCTGGCGCGAGCCAGGAAGTGGCTGGAGGAAGAAAGGAGTACGTTGCCCCTCGACGAGCCAGCGCTCGTCAAAGAGCAGAAATCTGAGCAGCTAGGGACAGTTCCGACGGTGGAGAGGAAGCCCGAGGAAATCCGCGACAAGTGCGTGAAGGACGCGATCAACCAACGCCAGTTGCTGGAGGACAAGAACAAAGAGATCCGCGACAGCTATTTGGGCGTCCAACAGGTGGACGGCGTGGACGGAAAACCGGAGGAGTCTAGCATGCTCCAGGGCCAGTGTCGAGGGAGCAACGGTTACCAGGTGAAAGAGAACAGCGAGAACGACGTCGAGGAGATCGAGGAGAGGAGTCGCGTTAGCAAGTTAGCGGCTGCTCTCAGGCAACGAGCCGAGTTGGCAACGTCCGGTGGTAGATACGGTGGGAACAAGTTCACCGCGAAGAAATCAAAGATCAAACGTGCCAACACCATAGATATACCTAGCTACTTGAAGCTCCAAGCGGAGAGTCTTGGCCACGAGGGCACAGGTTGCGTCTCGCTGAGAAGACCCATCAACGTGGGAGACAAGACCCTCAGCTCCGCCTCTATCGTGCCCAGCTTTCAGCCGAAGACGGAGAACGACAGAAAGTTCCTAGCCCTGATCACCAAGAACAACGACGCGCCGCCTCTCGCTCCTGTAGCGCCCTTCAAACCGTTCGGTTACGCTAAGGCCACGGACATGTCGTCGTTGACCAACAAACAGTGGAACAGTCGGTTCTCCAACATCAAGACGACCTTCGACAAGCCGTCCCCCAACGAGGAAAGGGAGAACAGACCGTCGTTGAAGGATCGAGCGAATAAATGGTTTTCGGGGATGCCCCAGACCCAAGCTTACTCGAACGAAAGGACTCCGGAGTCGAGCTCGAGCTACAGCGCTCCGATGATGAGAACGGAAGCATCGGGTGGCTTTAGACACGCTCCGTCGTCGCCTTTCAGAAAGATCGAGAAACCGGTACCCGTGTCGCCCTCCAAGGTGCCTAGTTCCTACCATTGGCCCAAGAACGTCCCAGCGCCCACGAACACGCTGCGAGAGAAGGCCAGGAAGATGTTCGACCGAGACGTTCAAGCCCCGTCGAAGCCCAGACCCGATTTGGAGCACGGCGAAAAGCCCAGCTTTCCTCGTCCGCCTTGGATCGATCACGACAGAGGCGAGAATAGGGGTAACGCCACTGTAAACGAGAACGGAAGACTCGATTATCGCTCGTTCTGCAAACAGTTCGCTCCCTTCGTGGGCAAGGGTTCCGTGGATCAGAAGAAGTTCGAGGATCGTCCAAGAGACCTGAGCAGACGCGACAGAAACTCCGGAGTAGTGGACGGGAAGATCTCCTTCAAAATGCTGCCTGACAATCGCGTGCAGACCCACCAGTACCCTCCCGTGGAGCGTCGCGAGGTTCACAAGTTGGGTGCCGAGAGGAACGTGTTCGAGGTACCGAAGGGTGGACGATACAGCGAGAAGGACACGTCGAAGGGGCCCGTATTCCCTGACGCGACCCTGCGCGGCAGCTCTTCGGTGGCAGTGCAAACTGGGATCGACGACGAGCACCAAGACGAGGGGCGTTCGTTTCGAGTGGCGCCTAAGATCTCCAAGGGTCCTGGCTTGGTCTGCAGCAACGCTTCCGTTCAGACCACCAGCGACCTGGAGAGGCCAACGATTGCGGTCAGCGACGTGGACGTCGAGAAACAGTGGAGGCCTCTGCACCGCGAAGGCTCCGATTCCGAGGGACCCAACCTGATACACCGTCCAGATCCCCATCGGTTCGTCCTGGACCATAATCAAAATTACCACAGCGTGTTGAGTGATTCCGATTCGAACTGGGCGTCGTCGAGTCCGCGTCAGGTCTCCAGCGAACAAACTTACAAGGAGGCTGCGCCGCAGAGACAGGTTAGCGATCCCGTGCACAAGGATCCACCCGAAGAAAGTCGGGATTATTCCTTCGCGTCGCCAAGTTTGCCCGTCGAAGACTCGAGCTTCCTGAACGACGAGAACATCCAGAACCAGGACATCAGTCCCGAAGTCGGAGTGGTAACGCGCTATACGTGCGCGATCGCCACCGTCGCGTCCTCCGTCGACAGCCCCGAGCCGCGTTCCGAGGCTATGGATTCCAGAACGTCTTCGTCCCCCTCGCCCTCTCAGTTCTCGTGGACCAAGTCCAGACCCACGACCAGCGAGAACGCGACGCCCGAGGACGAGATACGCAGGCACAACCTGCTACAGCAGAGCCTCGTACGTCGACTGCAGAACGAGATCACGTCCCTGAACGACGAGCCGCCCCTCCAGTCGCCGATCACCAGCCAACATCTAACCGTCGACGAGCCCAAGACGTCGAGCCACCCCTCGATAACCAGCCAACCTGTTCGTTTCTCTCCGAGTCATCAACAGAGCCAGTCTTCCAGCTACACCCAACACGCGAAGGTAGCTCAGAATCCACAAAGCCTCGTCCGTCACCTACAGGACGAGTCACCTGTCCAGCCGTCGATCACCAGCCAACACTCAACCACGGATCCGTCCAGAACCTCTAGTCATCCCTCGATCGTCGATCAA
The DNA here is from genome assembly GCF_026283585.1 of Hylaeus volcanicus. Lineage (NCBI taxonomy): Eukaryota > Metazoa > Arthropoda > Insecta > Hymenoptera > Colletidae > Hylaeus > Hylaeus volcanicus. Next base: position 5,815,968 of record NC_071983.1, on the reverse strand, counting down.
CCCGCACCTATCGCCCAGAGTCGTCAACAAAGCTTCAGCCAGTCTCCCAACTACAGTCAGCAGGCAAACCTCGGCCAGAGCCATCAACAGAGCATCAGCCAGTCACCCAACTACAGCCACCCTCCGAACTACACCCAGAGTCATCGCCTTGGCTTCAACCAGCCTGCAAATTTTGACCAGCCGCCGAGTTCCCACGCGCCCAGTCGTTTCGCCAAGTTCTTGGCGCCAGTCCCGCAAAAGAAACCGGAACCGCCTCGAGCCCAGTCTCCTCCAATCGTCGCCAACAGAGTGGGCGCCCTCAGGGATGCCTACGAGCAAGTGCCGAGCACGCAGACCAGGCCCATCCACAAGGAACGTTCACCGATACCCAACGGCGCGACCCCAATCGACTCCAGCGACGAGTACCTCGTCTCTTGCGCGACCAAGCCCTCGAGGTCCATCGTTCTGTCCAAGTCGGAGTCCTGGCACCAGCTGGCCATCTCCAACAGCTATCCTCGCGCGCCTCGCGTGAACGTGCCGACGTCGACGCCTTCCAAAGCTCCCTCGCACACGAAACCACCCAAGCCAAAGTCACCCTCGTCGCAGAAGCTGCGGTCCAAGCAGTTCGAGGCCTCGTCCATGGCCGACAGCGTGAAGAAGATGGAAGACAAGATCAGGCAGTATTTCGACAGCCCCAGCGACTCCCTCGAGGCGAGGGATCACTCGAAGCACAGACGTTCGCCGAGGACGTTCGCCAAAGGGATGGTCGGGCTGTCCCGCAGTCGCACGATGCCCGGGATATCCGACGAGAAGCTGCACCTGACGATACCCGCGCCCCAACAAGCGCCTCTGCTGAACGTGAACACCGCGGACGTCGACAAAGTTTTCGACGACCTGTTCGAGGAGGCCACGAGGACCGATGGCCGCCAGTGTTGACCGGCTGGATCGTCCTCATCATCTCCTCCGTGGAATCAAACGCGATTCGCCTTGGCTGGGAACTGTTCTGTTGCTCTCCGTGAAAGAAGAACTGTTTCATCGAGGTCAGCGCGTCGCGAATTGTACGCTTCCCACTGGAGGAAGTCCTTTCCTGTTTCTAGTCTCATCGTATCGTGTTCCTCGCGTAGTTTAATCGCTCGCCGCCGACGCCTGAGTGCCATAGACGTTAGAAAAAAAGTAATGCAACGAAGAGATAGAGAGTGACTTCGACGGTAAAGCAACGACGAGCGCTTTCGTCGCGATTCGAAGAAGAGAAACGTAATCGTTAGATCGTGGAAAGGAAGGCTTCGAGGTGCGCGAGAATGCAAGAACCGCGAACGCAGGGGACAACGGAGCCGCGAAGGAGTCGGCTTTTAACCCTCCCAAGGTTAGATTAGCGCCTCGCGGGAGCAACGACGACGAGAATCGTCCAAGATCGTCGTTCATCATCGAGGAAATAAAAGCGAACCCGATCGTTCGACGTTTTCGTGCTCGTCCACCCGAAAGCACCGGGAGGCGAGCTTTCTCGCAGCTGCTCGACGCCCCGCGTGTGCTTCTCAACCGTTCTTCTTCGTCTTCTTCTTCTTCTTCTTTCTTTTTTTTTGTTGTTGTCTCTGTTCTACTTCTGTTTTTGTTTAATAAGCCTCGAGTCGCGCTCTGCGAACACGTTTTGCGGACGGACGTTGAGAGAGTCGTGCTAGAAGGTCGTGCCAAACCCCGAATAAAGCAGTGAGTCACTAGCCCTTCTTTGTTGATCCTTTTGCCATCGCGCAGTGTAACGTCTGTAGCTTGCACCAACCGGACTGTGCACGAGTTTAACAACGTAGCACACCATATAGTCGCAGTAGAACTTTTAGAGGCGACACCACACACACACACACACGCACACCCGTTTTTCGCGACGCAAGACGAACTTGGATTCTTGATGGTGACCGAGCAGGATGCAGGGTGTCGCGCGGTTAGGGTTGCCGTTTACAGAGAAAGAATTTGTCGCCATTATCAAAGAGGTACCACTTTAACCCTTTCGACTCTGCAGATTTCTATTCGAATTCTATACGTTTCTAGAATTTACTATGAATCAAAGAGCGTATTATATTTTTTTTTTTTAACATATCTATATTCCTGTGAGTCTCAATCGTAATTTGACAACCAGATATATTCACTGGGAGATATATCGCTAGGGCCGAAAGAGTTAAAAATGTCAGGGGCTGTGCGAGCTTACTCGGTAGCTACTTCGCTATTTTTTTTTATTTTTTTATTTTTCAGAGTATCTCGCCAAACGTGCTGGAAATGTTTGTCGGTGACTCGACGAGACACCCTGTACACTGTACGATTTCCTGCGCAACCGTGTCGCATTAATAGAGCGGAATGATGAGAGATGCGACTCCTTGGCGCGTTACTGGAACTTCCTACTTTTCTATTTCGCTTAGTGCACCGATCAGTCTGAATTCATTTCGAAAGAAACGCCCGACGGGATCTTGACCGTGAATGAATAATCGCCGGGACGTTCTACGCCACGATTCCTCCTAAAATAGAGTCCGGGTATGATGGAGTAGAACGTCGAGGCTGACTCGAGCGTAGGACTGTCAAGGGTTGGTAGCCCATGCGTCTGGATCGGTGGAGATTTGTTTAAAATAGTTGTCGCGAAATTTGTCTTGGCTTTGAAATCGCATTCTCCGTCGCGGGAACTCGTCACCGATACTTTTTTCTCGTTCGTTTTATTTTTCTTTTTTCTTTTTCCTTTTTTTGCTCTCGAACACGACGAATCGTTCCTCCCCGATTTCTGTTTCCATCGAGAATTCTCGGGCGGAGGCAAATCATTCTTCGATCGACGCGAATATAATTCGTCCTCTATCGACGCGAAAATAGCACGTCCCGCGCACGTGCATTTATTTGGAGATTGTAAACATTCGGGACACGCGCCAGCCAAGTTTCCAAGTCTTTATTCGCGGAATCGATGAGGATTCTCTTAGCGAGATTACGCTTTTAACGATACGCAACAAGCACCAGCCCGCTGTACACGCTATTTTTATGAAATCTTCCACGCAGATTATCGAACGAAATATTAAACACATATCTTTAATTATGGCTTTCAACGTCCCTGCGCGGGACTCCGTTGATACGAAAGAAATACCTGTTTAATATTACTCGATATTACTCTTATTTACGTAAAGTTTCGTGACGATGGTTGCGTTACTGTTGGACGGCGGTCGTGATATCAGCTAATCGTCGCGAATTAAGTGCCGCCACTTTGGTGTCCATGTGGGTACGAGTGCGTCTGTGTGTGTGCGCGTGTGTGATAACGCACGAATACCTACTGCATACGGGGTGGCGGTGGAAATCGCACGAATTTCCTCGACGTTCTTCGATACGAGCACACGAGCCTTTAGTTTAGAACCAGCTCCGCGTGTTTTTTACTACTTTTATTTTCCTTTACTTTTTCCTTTTCTTTGTTGACGGAGGCGATTTCGTCATCGCCTCGTTGCAGCTCCGATCAAAAATAAATCAAACAAACTAATTCTTTTAACGAAACGAAGAAATTACAACGAAACCGTGATTGTTTCAAAAATTAATCGCAACAGTAACCGATCACCGATCGATGAATCGCGACGAGGTCGAGAAACGAAAGTTCTCTTCTCTTTTTCTTTTCTTTTTTCTGCCAGATCCTTCTAATAATTCTCACATGCGCAGCGATTTATTGACAAACGTTGGTTTTCGAAACATAGGCATAGAGATTAACATTGGTTCGATGACAGAATGCGTTTCAATGATAAACCCTAACGTTTGCGCTGACGACTCGCTACCAGGACGGTTTCATCTTTTACTGACATTCCTCTCTTCGTTTTTCAGCCCGCAAGAAGCCACTATCCCCGTTTGCCAAGTTTCGTGAACTCGACAGACAAAATAGCGCCGCTTCGTCACCGAGGTAATTGAAAACTATTTACGTGTATTATTTATTTCCAAGGCATTCGCGCGCCTTCTTCGCCAGGGTCACCTTTCGATTCACGCAATGCTCCTAAATACTTTTACTTGGACTAATTAAATAACTTTATACAATTTTAGATTTAAGGCTTTCGCGAGTGTTAATCCTTTATATAATATCCATGGTTTTCGGAAGCTTCGGTATCGGAGCTACCTATCCCTGAAGATGCGTAACGTTTCCAAAACGTTAGCAACGAGCTGAAATCAAACGAGCCGATCTTCCGGAATCCATGAATACTACAAACTTTACATAACGTAAAAGAATCTACCACTTCGTAATTAGTTAATTCCGTGGTTACTCGGACGAAGGTACATTATTTTTCCTTCGACAATCCTTGTATTTGCGCACAACGCGAGGCTTCGAATCCGTACATGCAGCTGGTTCCTCCAAAAGTTTAACGCATACCTTTTCTTTCTATATTTAGTCCCGTAAAGTCACCGGCAACAGAGTTTCGATTCAAGTTTACCGAGCCAGCGGTGCGGGACAACGCGGCGCAAATAAAAGAGCGGCTACTGGCGTGGTGCCGTTCCAAGACCAAAGAGTACGAGGTAAATCCGCGTTGGAAAATGGTGCTTCGCGTGTTATTTACAGAAACGGGGGATAATTTCGCGTCGCCAATTAAAACCGACTCGTGACCAGAGTTGCTATGCATGGATCATCAGACTAGAGTACAAAGAGACCAAGAATGGTGACGTCACTTCTTTTCGTTGCAGAACGTGCAACTGGATAATTTCTCGACGAGCTGGAACAACGGTTTGGCATTTTGCGCTTTGCTTCATCACTTCAGACCAGACGCTTTCGACTATAATTCTCTACGGCCGGAGAATCGCAGGATGAACTTCGACTTGGCGTTTAAAAAAGCCGAGTAGGCAACGATTTCTTTTATTTCCTTTAGTCTGCCCCTGAAAATAGATTGTCTGATAAGAAACACACGATCGACAAAGAACGAAAACGTTTGGAACGATTACGATTTCCGTGATTTGACCGTGTTTTTATTTAATATAACTTATCTGAAAAACAATGCCACAATATTACATTCATTCAAAGTATGATAATATCATATTTATATTGAATGTAATTTATAAACTAAACGGTTTCCGGTTTCGACGTACCCACACCACGGAAGTCGTAATCTCCCCTAATCATTTTTCAAGTAATATTTTTTATAATTTTTAATATTTAATTAGACGATATTCCTTGTAAGTCATGTGTGAGAATGACCTTTGTTTTAACGCCATTAAGGTGTTGTAACCCAGTAAATGGTTAATACCACCGCGAGAAAATTCGTTGATGGCGGCACCATTATCATTGTTCTTAGCGAACTCGCTGGGATCGCACCGTTGCTAGATGTCGAGGACATGGTGGTGATGCGACGACCAGACTGGAAGTGCGTCTTCACCTACGTGCAGTCTATCTATCGCCGTTTCAAGGATGAAGATTAAAAACTGACTCCAACGCTTCTCGACGGCGTTCCGCAGTGCAAACCCGACGTTCACCGACTCTCACGATTCAGTTTCCGTGAGACGGTTCACTTCCCGTTTAATTGGTCACCAAGGAAACTACGCAATTCTTCGTACGAGATGGGAGAGATGAAAAACATTCGAGGAGAAAGTTCCTCGTACAAGAATACCGAACAACGAAGCTCGCTTTTGCGCATCCAGCAATTTACGCACGACTTCCTGGCAGTCTATCGAACTTTTGTAACTTTTCACTGAAACTATGATGCAGCAGATAAATGGCTTCCTCGAACACGCAGTGCTGTGACTGGTGTGTTAACGAAACATCGTCAGTCGTTGCCAAAACCGATGTTAGCGTTGATTTTTCAATGGAACTCAAGGTCTTCTATGCCAAAGATTTGTGAAATAAATACGTGATACTAACAATTTTCTCCATTGGTACCATTAATTTTCATCGTTAACATCATCGCGAAACAAACTGTTTTTTAGATTTTATTATGGATAAAAATTAGGTATCGATGCGTAGGCGAAATTTCATTGGAGTAAAAGGTACTGAGGCGCAATGAACGAAAATTCTAAACAAAACGGGGTTTTGTTTAGAAAGTTTAGTTTATTTCTTGTAATCAAAATTATATAATATTTATGTTATAATTGATAGTACTCTATGAGGTAAACGTGTCTGTAGTCACGGTCATAGTCTTACATTGAATAAGTAAAAAATTATGGATAATTCTTTCGTGACCACACCCAATCTTGGATGACTAAATGTAAAAAACAGTAATATAGAAGCTCTTCCATTTTCAGTTCATTGAAGTTTTACTCAGACTTTTTTTTGTATCATGTAACTCGTCGTACCAAAGACAAGTGCATTATACTATCTCCAATATGGAGATGCTCTTCCCTATACCTTCGTTCGTAAGGCACCGTTAAGTACTCGATCACGAAACCTTAAATTAAAGAGTACTATCGTCTAAAGAATTATTTATATCATTTCTGTCTTCACCAAGCATTTCCTGCAACAAATATCAAGTTTAAATGTATAGAATAATTTAGAAATTGCAGATAAAAGGAAACTTAATAATACCTGTAGGACTTCGACTAGCGCTCTCGATTCATCTAACATTTCTTTATATATACGATTTTCCTCTTCCAGTTTCTCGACGCGATCAGATAGTTCTTTGTTTTCCTCTAAAGCGTCATCGAGCGCTATTCGCCGCCTTTCAGCTAATACTTCCCAATAGTTTTCGCTGGGTCCTGCTGTTGTAAGTACACAATAGACGTTTACACAATGGAAAATGAATTATTCGTGATGTTACTTGTAATAGATATACCTTCTGATGTCAAGTCTTCCACTTCGATCTTAATCTTATTCCCTCTTGCAGTTTGTACGCCCTTATCCTTAAGTGTTATTTTTTTACGCTTCTGAGCATCGTGTTTCGATTTATCGTTATGTTCCCTAAATTAAAAACATAATATTGTGCAATGTGTTCAACGTATACAATTATTGGTAGGCAATAGAATTTACTTACGGTTTAACTGTTTCCTTCGTTTGCTGAGCAGATCTGAGCATCCTCCCTCCGCCAACTAAGTTTTCTTTGTCGTTGGCTGCTGGCTGCAAAACGTGCAAAGACTTTCTGACCTTATCCTGTTTAGGTAAAAGAGAAAAATGTATGATGTTCCTCCAAGCCTTTGCATGCAATTAATTATGCTGTACTAATTTACAATTCCATGAGTACAATTAAAAATGAGTAAATTAATTATAATTCCACACTTACGTGAAATAATAAATTGTTATTAAAATGGCATATGACATATATACATTAATTAATTGCATTCGTAAAAACTAGTTATCGAAACATGATAGTTATTTAATTAAGTAGATAAATAAATGAAAATCATTTCTTTAATTGGAGTATTATACATTGTATAAATCGGTCAATATTTTTCGAAAGTGTAGCGTGTTTGATGCGATGAAAATAGCAATAATTTTGGCTTTCCTTAAAGATCGAAGGAAATGAAATATAATGAAAAAAGCAAGTCGCATTACTAACCTCAGAAGCAACAGTTTTGGCGGTAGAAACCTTCGTACCACCTCCAGGCCTCATGATAGTAGCCGTTAGAAAAACGAGAGAGTGTACGAAGAAAATCCAATCACGGTATTCTAGCAACGAACTAATCGATGGATCTTTAAAGTTACACTCAGCTGTTCTCGAGCTAATTATTCAGATGTTTCTGGTATTCAAAGGAAACCAAAAATATGTATTTCACGGTGAAACGTTCACCGCCGTCCCAACAACGTCCAACGGACATTTCCCTATCAAGTCAACTACACAACGCAGTAGTTTCCCGCGTTTTATGCGTAATCAGTAATCACCCATAGATCCGTTTTAAATCATAACGATAATAGCAATGAAAAGGGAATAATTTCTATAGGAACTAACGAACACAGAATACAAAATTTGTAAACGTTATACTATTTTAATAGACAATTGAAATTTAGCTATAAATATACACGAGTATTTTATATTTTCGTTACATTAGTTCATGTTTCGTCCAACTAGAATATTAAGGGAATATTACACGTGGCGACCGAATTTAAGTTGGCAATAAGGAAAGACGAAGAAATTGAAAATATAGCACTCTTACAGTTATTTCTATTTGATTACTCGTAATTTATTTTATTTGATATCAATACAGAAGGTTGAGAAGGTTGATGACAATTGTGTATTCTATTAAAAACTTACTAGATTAATTGCTTTTGTAGCCACCAGATAACAGCTGTTACAATTCAATATGGCGTCCAATAATCAGTTCACCGATGGGAATACGGTTCTAATATAATCATAGTTTATGTTGTGTATGCATGTGAAATAATAACTACACCGATGGAAACTGTTCCTAAAGACTTACGAGGATTAAGAGCTTGTTTGGTGTGCTCTTTGATTAAGGTATGTTATTTACAAGCATTCAATCCTTCGATATTAATTTCATTTGAAATTTTACGAATAAATTGTGTAATTACTGCTTGAAGTTCATTGCTCGTGGACATAACCTATACTGTTCTCGTTTTAGACGTTCGATCAATTTGAATTCGACGGTTGCGATAATTGCGATGAATTCTTGCGAATGAAAAATAATAAGGACAATGTTTTCGACTGTACAAGCTCCAATTTTGACGGGTGAGCAAGAAACAAACACGAAACGATGATCGCCGTAACAGTCTCTAAATCATTCTTACGCGTTGCATTTTAGTATGATCGCCGCAATGAGTCCCGAGGACAGTTGGGTTAGCAAATGGCAAAGAATAAGTAAGTAACAAATTTACATTCATGCGATTAAGTTAAGATTAAGCAAGAGAAATATTGTTACTTTATTCTTGTATACCTTTACAAAATTATAACAGTTACATTATCTTATAGTAAATCATAATATAAACTGTTACCCTCTGTCCAACATTTTGTTTACATTCGAAATTTTCGTAATATTTCTTCGAGCACCTAATAAACAAATTTCTCTCTTTCTTTTTAAATTCATGTTTTTGGCAGTGCAAATGACAACAATGCGAATCTCCACTTTGTGTTATGCTTATAAGTGTATTTAAAGGCGGTACTTTGTACAAATTTTGAAGCCAATACTTTGATACAAACAATACGATACAAAACAATGTAGCATGTATATTTGCAATTTAATAAGTTCGTTTGCCTGTCAGATTCTTTATGTTTAAATACTATTATACATTTATACAGAAGTTTTACTATGATGTATGACAGTATGCATAATTATTAAGGAACATGATCATGTGCGAACACAAGATTTTATCTTAACTTGTTTTAATTTTGTGTATATTTCGCAGTAATTTTTACATGTCATTTTCCATTGTTTTATAATCTTTTTAAACTAAGATGAAATGAAGAATAAGATTACCTTGCTAGTTGTAAACGTTACTATAACTGATTGTGAGATTCATTTTTTTTTTCCATCAGATCGATTTTGCAAGGGTGTATACGCGATATCGGTATCGGGACGATTACCAGCAGGCGTTATAAGAGAGATGAAAAGCAGAGGAATAGTATATAGACCACGCGATACAAGTCAACGATAATTTTGAACTTGTAAATGTAAGAAGATTATTATACTTTACTGTAATATCATATAATAGAATAATATTTTAGTTTTTATCTCGCGTCAGAAACTCGCTATGAATTTTATAAGATTTTCTCGAAAATATTAACTTGATTTGATTGATATGAACTTTTGTTCAGGTTTAAGAATTTCCTTACATCTTTTCGATCGTTTCGGCTACACTTATAATTTCGTAAGATTTCTTCGCAATTTTACTTTCACCCTATTCAAACGGACTATAGTCTTAATATTTCACTGTCTGTACAATATTTTGGAATGGACTAATCGGTAATATCTTTAAAAATTTTCAAATTTAAAGAATATATACATTTTACATGGAATCTAGTCTCCCGTATCATACACACGCCCGTATCATTTCACTTTTAATTCCACGTTCTTATTACGCGATAAATATTTAAAAATGTCAATGTTTGATTTTCTAATTAATAATTAAATGTAAAGTTAGTCTGTTCTGTTTCCTACAAATCCTTCGTGTAATAAGTTAATATGTGTACATTAAAAATTTACGAACGTAATTTCTTTTTCCTTATGCAGATCAGTATCAAATATGATTGTTACCTGAACATATGTTCGTGTGAGTATAGAAAGACGGATGCCGCATCACTGGTAAATGACTGTTTACGCAATTAAGCCATAAATTAGCACAAGTAACGTGATAATTGTTTTCATTATATACTATTCTGCCACTAGTAATGACTGTTAAACAAAGTGAACAACAAACGGCTTCTCCTTGATGCAAAGGCCAAGCTGGTAGTTCCGTAACAATCTGGAATGTTTTATAAAAAAAATTGTAAATGGAATTGTTAAGAATGTCTTAACAAAATTTATGAACGTACAATCGTGTCATCTTTTTTTTATAAAAATGCAAGAATTATTTTATAATAAGAATTTAGGTTAATAAGATATGTATAATGTGTTGCACAATACTATTATTTCTCACCGGTATGTTTGCATAAAATGGTTCCATTTCTGCCCAAATCCGGTCAATATCCATTAGCAATTCATCAAATCCTACTATATTAATGTCCATTTCTTTATACGAAAAATTAACACGCCTACAAACAGCCGCGACTTCAGCTAAGTCTAACGAGAAACAGCATAAAGTAATTATCGATTTTTTTTCCAAAAAACAGGAGTACAACAAACGAGTGAATTTACTTAATAATTTACTTACTGCAAAGAAAATTATATCCCTGTGCTGAATTTAAAACTTCATGCAGCACGAGTTCTGAATTAATACTTGTAAATATATTTGCAGCTACTTGTAACAATAATACACAACTTTCCATGTATTGCTTCCACTCCCAATACTCAGCCTGTAAATGCAAATAAATTGTCTTTTAATTTAATCTACGATTATTCTGTCTCATATATTTGTATAGAAAGAAAAGTTTAAGAACCTGATGCATAGCATCTGCTATTTGCTCATCTTCCACGCTCGAAGGTAAGAATGACTTAAGATCTAAACTAGGCACAGATCCTGATCGTGTCAGTGCATTTGGTGCACCATTCATGAACTCTATACTATTAATTGATATGGCGTCTTCCTTCTGAAGAACTTTGCCTTAAAATGGAACATAGTTACGAGACTGTTCGTAATACAGTGAATTAAACCATTTAGTATTAATAATATTATTTACCCGTTTCTATTGACCGTTCTTCTACCGCATCCTCGAGTTTAAGATTATCGAATGATTCAGAAATTTCTGGCACAAGATTGAAATCTGCAGCATTCGTGTTACCGATGTTGGATTTAAATTCTAAGTCTACGACAGTGTTTAAAGTATTTGATGCTGGAGTACTAGTAGCAGGCTGTTCCGCGGATACAAATTCTCCAAATTCGTCGGTTGATTGATTGTTAGAACTTGCGTTTAAGTCCGGTTCCGTTGATGGATCTGTTTCTTGAACCAATGCGCGCAAGGCACTATATTTATCCTCGACTAGTTGGAGATTCATAAGATCCTGCTGAGTGGGTTGCACTGTTCCCACTGAAACCTAGATAATATGTGATGTAAAAATAGTTCTAAACAATAATGACAAATAGCGTGGTTTATTAACACTGTAGTACCTTTTCTGACCATTCTAATTTGTTTGAAACATCTTTATCATTTGTTAAATTCATAATTTCTGTGTTCATACGACCTTTAACTTCGTTCTGGTCCTTGGGCGGATCATTATTTCTTATCACTGTATCCTTAAGTATTACTGTTTTAGATTGATTTTTTATTGTACATTTAGGAAACATTTCTGGTGAATCCAGTGTAGGCTGATCTTTACTCTGAGGTGTTGCATTTAAAGGTGCAGACGCGACTCGCAATTGAATAGCACCGTGCACGGATTTAGCATTAACGTTATTTTTCTTTGACTTCTCTACAGGTTTCTTAACACCTAAATTGTGGTTTGCGAGTCTGCTGCCGATAGCCGAGCCTTGTTTCGTGTCCCAAATGGGTACGCTCGGAGTGTTAGGAATCGGAGCACTTTGAAATTCGGAAAAGTCGTCGCAGGAATCCGTCGTAGGTGCATGCTTAGAATCCATCTGAGAGCGATTAATGTGTTTTGCATCTTTAAATACGTTATTTAAATCCCATACAGCGGTAGAAGAGGCGTGAGATTTATTATCGAGACATGAAACTTTTCCAGGTACATTGTTTGTCATTTGCATATTTAAATCCGAAGATATGATTCCATGTTGGTGCAATTTTGCTTTTCCTTTAACTTCCGAAGGATATCTACCATCCGGGCCAAGGAAATTGACTTCAGTGTTTTCGTTAAGGCTTTGAAATTTAGCTGCGGAATTCGTGTGCGTGACGGGTTGTAGATTCATTAAACATTCGATATTTAAGTACGGAGTAGGCGGAAATGGAAGCAAGTGTAATATATCTAGACTGTTAAAGGTATAAGAAGCCTGTGCAGCGGCTACAAGAGCAAGGACAATGTACAACTCCTGCTCTGTGAGTTGGCCAGCATACTTTTGATTCGCCAAATTCCATATATGACCAAGAACTTCTGTGGGAAGTTGACTAGTGAGCAACAAGGGAAAGACTTTGTTGGTGTCAACGAGCAACTCCGTTTGCATTCCATTAGATCTGACTTTGTCTTCTCGTACAGATTCCCATACCATCTTATAGATTGGTGGTAAAGTAGTGGAATTAGTCCATAGCCAAGTTGGCAATTGATTCAGTCTTTTATCCATGTGAGCTTTGTTCATCGTTAATAAGTAATCCTTGGGCCAAACTTTTGCTATGACGAGCTTAAGTTATGTGAACTCGTCGAGGAGAATAGTTTCATCCTTCAGCTTACTACCTTGGTACATACATCAAAGTGAACACTATAAACATCTCACTCATTTACGTGTGGTAATTACTAACATTTGCGCGTGTCACCAGCTTTACATTCGCCGTTGATGGTTCTCATTATGAAAGGCGTACGAAAAAACAACGAGACTTTTTCAACCACGCTACGAAATCAGATTTATTAATTCGAGACACAATAAAAAAAGTGCGTGACACAAAATTTGACAATTCAGGTGTCACTGGATGACCACTGAACAACGTCCTATTACGAAGGCCGATCCGCGACAAGTGCGATGAAGTTCGTTCAAAATTAGGGTTTAAGGTGCTTTACACCTGCAATTACACCTTCGATGCAATATTAATTTTTCATATCGTAATCGTTTGAAAAGCAACAAAATAAAATGTTACAGTACTTTCCGCGTTAACATACGTTTTATTACACTTTTACTGTTAAATCGATATTTTTCCCGGGGTGTAATTCGTCCCTTTCCATATTGATAACTTTAAACGAAATTTTCGTTCGGAAAATAAACGAAAATATCGTTTACGATAAAAGAAATTATTATTAAATTCATTAATTTAAAAATGCATATTACGGTAAATGTGGAAAAAGATTCATTTCGGGTTACATCATTCGTCAGGTGTAACTAGAAGGTAATCACATATAAACCACCTTAATGCTCAGACATGGCTGATGATTAGCATATGTTACTATTATTATTAGATAGCGCCACTTACTAAAGGGTCGATAATTATCGCTTCATTAAATAACTATTCATAACAATGAAAATTTGACGTATTAACAAACATATTGCAGTGTTTTAAAGCAAAATAATAAAAATAATTATTGACCCTTTAGTGGCGCCATCTAATAGCAATAGTAAGGAACTATTTTCACCACAAACTTGGGCTTTTTACCACCGATGGCGCTACTAATTAAAGGGTCAATAATTATTACTTTATTAAATAACTATTCATAACAATAAAACTTTAACGTATTAACTAATATACTGTAGTGTTATATAGCAAAGAGTCGTATTAATTATGCATTTATGATTCACTATAATATAGCGGACCAATGAAATTTTGGTCACGTGACCAACTCTGTTTACATCAAACTTCATACTCTCCTTGGTTATGTTTCGTAGAATAACTCACGCATGCTTGTTTAAAATTTATTGATGCCGTGAAGAAGTTTGTTAGGAGATTAAGATTGGTTATACACAAAAGGAAATCGTATTTCAAGATACGTAAGTAACCTCTTAATAATTTAATCGGCTTTAATATCCTGAATTAGAAATTTCATACTTGCTTCTCTAGGTTAGCGCGTAAGTGTTGAACAGAAACACCAAATTTGTAAGTCGCGTACGTGTTTACAATGTCAACCGATTTTTATATACGCTACTATGTCGGTCATAAGGGGAAATTTGGCCATGAATTTCTGGAATTCGAATTCAGGCCAGACGGTAAATTGCGGTACGCGAATAATTCGAATTATAAGAACGACACCATGATTCGAAAAGAAGCGTACGTGCATCAGTGCGTGATGGAGGAACTGAAAAGGATTATCCAGGACTCGGAAATTATGCAGGAGGACGATTCTTTGTGGCCTCAGCCAGATCGAGTCGGACGTCAAGAATTAGAGATCGTAATCGGAGATGAGCATATATCATTTACGACTTCGAAAACTGGTTCTCTGTTGGATGTGAATCAGTCACGAGATCCAGAAGGACTGCGTTGCTTCTATTATCTCGTCCAGGATCTTAAGTGCTTAGTATTCTCTCTTATAGGACTTCACTTCAAAATAAAACCTATTTAAATACTTATAATTATATTCTTACTCTGCCCACATTTAAGTGAATTTAATGTAATTACTTGATTGTAAGGAAATACATGATAATTTTTAATGATCCCATCATTTTTCTTCAATTGTTAATATTTATATGATTAAGGATTATTAATAAAAGAATGAAATTATGATAAAAAGCTGGAAGTAGATCTGAATCATACTTGCATTCTATTGTAAGATCTATTGTGTGATTGTTCTGCAAGAAAGATTAATGATAAAAGATATGAACTAGCTCCAAAGTATTTAAACGATTCACTTCATCCAATCTCGTTAAACTAAAGATGACCAAGGATCGTCGCAATTACTAACGAGAAGTTTCGTGTAAGTAGGTTATTATAGGTTATGATTGTTTGACCTCTGTGTCAGTAATCACAAACAATTTTTGAATACTTATATTTCAAGTCATTCCATTACATTTCTTGTTATCACTTTATTATTTTTCAAGTAAAATACAATTTATAATCATCACATAAATCATTTTTCATAATTCCATATTTAAACAAATTATAGATATATTTTTGTATATATGACGTTATAAAGGATGTTCAGTTTTGGAATTTCTTTATTTTCATATCGTTTTTATTGTAACAAATATTCTTGAAGCCTCAGGTCAAATGTAATCTGACTGAATACGATTGTGAAATTGTTAACCTAAACATGATATCTTGTCTCATGTTGACAGTTTATTGTTTGTTACAGTAATAAAATGTCTTCTGAGGACGACGAATCTGCCAACCAAACTGACAGTGAGGACACTGGTCGAGCTGTTACAGATTCTGTGTATTCAAGATTTAGATCGATCCAAGTATACTGCGAAATATGTAATGTAAACATTGTTGGAAACGAACCAGCTATCAAAAAGCATTTTGACAGTAACCATCCTTCCAAGGAAAAGTGCACTTACTGTAAGGGCAAAGTATTTATTTATATACAGATGCCAATCGATGATTCCACAGAGCAAACAAAAAGAATAGTTTATCATAAGTGCAATAGGCCTTAAGGAAAATACATTACTCATAAGTTTAATTCTTTATTGCAATTACAAAACAAAAAAGTGCTAAAGACTTTTTTATAAAATATAACCGAAGATACATGGATACAAGTAAACATGGATATAAAAATGTTTAAAATTATGGAAGCAGTTGTGCAACAAGAAATACACAAAATTCCATTCGAAAGAAGTTACCGTTGTACAAGAAATGATTGAATTTAAACTTACAGATATCTTAAAATTGATTCTAAATACAAAAGTATTTGTATATAGAATTATGTTTAAGATAGGTATACAAAATACATCGTCTTACATCTGTTTATAGAAACTTTCAATTTGCAAATTGTACTGTGATAGGTAATTTTTGCAATATTTAGGTTAGAAATATACGTAACTGAATGTAAGAAAATATCTTTCAGATCAAATTATGTACTACACATTCCGCCGACACTTGCCATTTGTGTTCATCGATATATTTCATAAATACTCATATATGTATTTTATAAAAATATTATATTATAATTTGTAATGAATATATATATACATATAGAATAGATAAAGTAATTTATTAATGTCTTACTTAAAAAAATATTTATATATTTATGAAAATGTTGCAAACAATTTTTAATAAATAATTTAGTATTTTATAGTTAAGCTATGTGTGCAGTGTTTATAACAATCATTATTAGTAACATTGAATTGTACTTTGTCCATTGTAGAATGTACAAAAATACAATAATACTGAATTCAACAATTAATAATCATTTGGATTTGATGGAATAGTAAAACTAAATTTTTAAGTAACATATTTGCGCTATGGTATCTATTACTCATACTGTATGTGCAACTTTCTGAATAAGCTATTCTAATACTTTCTTATCTTTAGTTTCCAGTAATTAGAATTCAGTTGCTTGATAAAAGCTTCATATGGACTCATAGAATACTATGTATAAATATTTCTCGTGTTTTCTGGAATTTGCTATTCATGTCTATGCAAACGAATGAGTTTTTAAAAATAATTTTAATCTTGTAGGATAATCTGTCATTACACCAGTTGCTCCAAGATCAAAAGCTTTCTGAAATTCTTCGTCTCTATTCAAGACCCAAAAATAAACCTGTGAACACACGTTTAAACATTTTTGGATGCTTAAAAATAATGAGTTTATAATTGATTGTTTCAAAGCCTTACGTGTATCCCGCGAGCTCTTAAATGGTTGAATAAGCATCGTCTCATTAGTAGTACATTAATAGTGCGCACAAGAATCTTTTCTAAAGGTAAAAATGTTGATTTCGGAACTCGGTGCCTGTGATAAAATTATAATTAATATTCACTTTATTTTACTGAATAGCAACTAACGTTTTAAACGTACCTTATATAAATGGAAGGTAGAAATATTTCCAGATGCGTTTCTTTTAAAGGCACAAATGGTAACAAGCCAGTATATAAGAGAACTATTAACAAGCTTACACGTCGCATAGAGAATAACAAGTTCACGTTTGGATTCTGCATAAAAGATAACATTCTTTAATCCTCTTATCATTTTAGTATGAATAATTATAAACTGTTTAAAAACTAATTAGATACCGTTTTATAACATTTCTGTGTTATCTTATCATCAAAATTTCCCCAAACTGTATATTCTTCGCGATTGTACTGCTTTATCAGTTCAGACACCTTTGATATAAGTTCATCATTGTTAATTTTAATATCAATATTAATTGGCATATTGGGAAATGCCTCGAATACTTCTTTCAATAGGGGAAACCGTCTCTCTTCTTCTTTTTCCGGACCAATATATTCTGCATCTATTAAACTATAGTTTTTAAATAATTTTATTTAACAATACACATCTATATATATATCATTTACAATTACCTGGATCAAAATCAATTGGAAGACACAGTTTCAATAGAGGTAGATCTTTGTAATCCAATTCTGAAATATTCTTATCTGTACCTGTACAGCGTAAAAGATTTTGATCGTGAGACACGACTACCTCTCCATCTTTTGTGAGTTGACAATCCAATTCCAACATTTCTGTTCCAATAGCAACAGCACTGAAACAATAAATACTTTTATAATGTATCAGTTAAGACAAATCATACGGAATAATTGTTCACAGGACTATCTTGTTTCTTTAATCATTGATATTCTTTATTGTTATTTTTTATTGTCTTATGACTTTGAGTACACTGTGACTAACCGTTTGAAGGCATACATCGTATTCTCATAGCCCTCCCCCGCTCCTAGAAAAAAATTTAAGTGTTTTTCACGTCAACAAAAATTATGATCATTATAATGATCTATAGATTATAAAAAGTTATAAAACATACCTCCTCTGTGGCTGATATGTTGACACGTAAATTTTACTTTTTTCTTTTTGTGCAATAACGTTGGATATTTAAACAATATCATCGACGTTATCATATAACCTCCGATTATCGTGTACAGTAACATCTTATATTAATCCGTCGTTTTTAATTCTGCAATGTACCAACTCATCGCCCTATTGTTTACACGAATTTTTATTATCGTGGGAATAAACGTATCGAGTGACAAAGTCTCAGTAGAAGATACGCGAGACGTTTCCTTGTTGACATGACTACATATCAAATAATAGTATTTTAACGTACGGTTATTAATTATTCATGGAATCCTTTAGAAGATATAACATGAAAAATAAATTTCGACTCCCGTACAAAGAATTATTGTATCTGTTATTTTTTAGTCTATTATTTGAAGAACACAGGAAAGTTAATTTACCATGTGTGTGTTAATTATTTAATACAAAATTCGAATCGTTAAATCGAATTGATTTCAAATTTATCGATAAAGTCGCACGAGAGGAAAGTTACCAAGTTCCGCTTCCCTTTCAAGTTACGTTTCTAATTGTAATTGAAACGTTAGCTGTAAATATAATTGCTTATCAATTTAATAAATAATTATGAAAGAAATAATTAATTATAGAGTTTTAATAACTTTGTCTAATGTATTAATTGCATGGAAACTAGAAATGGACCTTGAAGGTGAAGGGGAAATGGAAGTTGGTGACTTTTCCCTCACACAACACGATTCATGAATTCGAGTGATACTGGTTGAAATGATCGTTGATTCAAAACATGAAACTGACATCAACTAACGTTCGATCGAAAGTTTTGTTAAGCGTTATTGTATAAATGATTTCGTGAAGAGTAACATGTCTCTGTCACGTCTTTATTTTTGTTAATAATTCTCGAGAAATGGGAGGACTGCACTAAGTGGACTTTAAAATCATTAAAAGTTCCGAACCCAGATAACCTAAATACTGTTAAATAGGTAACTATATTAACCTGTTGGACGCGGAGCTTTCCCCCTAGTTCGGAGATTTTCCGAATACACCTGTCAAAACGAGTTTTAAAAGCTTCCTTTACAAAAATGTATTTTCGCCAGCGTTTCTCATTCGTGTGACGAGATGTCGGATTCGAATTCACCAAAAACAGATGCAAGCAGTCCAACACTTTCTCTAAACTTACGACAATTTCGTTTTCAAAAGAAACAACTGAAACCATTAAACATGTGTAAGTAACTCGTTACTTTCGATTTTCAATTTGTATGTCGTTATGAGCATTGTCCATCTTTTGTTGTTGTTTTAATCGGGAATAGATTCTTACGTGATCGTTACATCTTTTCGACGTACTGATTTTTTAATATTACATTTGTGCGTTAATATTAACGTGGAAATACGAAGAATAATACGTATTTTATCTTGGTTATAAAGAATAATATTATCAATAGTTGTTTTCTGATATAATTCTAATTCCCTTTCCTATGTTTGTCAGCGGATGATGACAGCAATCTAACAAGTTCTGAGATACAGTTTCGACGTAAGCCAGTAAATGTAATCGAAGACAGCGACAGCGATGCAGGCAGCTCTGCTAAAAACACAGTCTCTTCGGCTGACAAGGACAAGGTAGTATTAATTAATTGGGTATTGAGCTTTTGGAATGATTTGGAAAGGATACTGAGGAATTTTTTTATATTAACAGGAAGTACAAAGTAATGCAAATTGGAATAGCGATGATGGCAATGAAGATTCAAGGAATATTAGAAAGAGGAGTTATAAAGGTTCTTCTAAACAGAATAAGAAGAAAAGAAGAAAATTGAACACGGAAGAGGATATAGATATTGATTCTGATGAAGCAAATTTTAAGGATAAAGTGTTTGATAGGTAAGCATCTAATAACTGAAAATTTTAGTAATTTTAACTCTTTCTCAATGGTATTTATAGCGACGAAGATTCAGACATGGAAATATCTAACGAACTTACTGCTGATAAGAAGGCAGTTTTGGAGTTCATGCAAAATTCTCCTGTGTCCGAATTACTTTTAATGTCTCAATGTTCTCAAAAGAAGGCAAACGCTATTATAGAAGCGAGGCCGTTTAAAGACTGGAGAGACTTGGTTGAAAAGTTCCAAAATTACAAACATTTGGATACAGAGCTGTTGAATTCAGCTCAAGTAAGTAACAGTCAAAATCGTACATCTTTGTTATGTACAGTAATCAATATTAACCCTTTAGCTGTGGCGAGCTTCAAGTGAAAACTGTCCGCGGGGCGATAATCGCGTGTCGGTCGCTGAGATGAAACTGAGACTGAATTACTTTGTTGAATTACATGTTGCATGTTTATGCAACACGTAATAGTATGTCATATAATATATCAGCTCAGTGAGAAAGATAAATAATATGCTTAACGAAATTTACTAGGGCTACATATATGCCTTTCACAAATAATAATTAATACACAAGAGCGTAAATATACGCCTTTTGCAAATGAATGACTACTTTCTTAGGGCGTATAGATACGCCTTTCGCAGGTAAACGATTAAATTCAATAACGTTACTCGAATAAAACAGGAATTACTAGCCACAAGACACGGGGTAGGAATTCTTATGAAGAAGTGTCTCCGTTTATCCACGAACATCGAAAAGGCTGTAGCTGCAGGAGCGTTAACCATCACGAAGCAACCGAGCGGATTATCGCCAAATCTAACGTTAGCTCCGTATCAAATGGTTGGCTTAAATTGGCTGGCCGTGATGCACGCGCAAAACGTGAATGGCATACTCGCGGATGAAATGGGTTTAGGAAAAACGATACAAGTAATAGCGTTTCTTACGTATTTGAAAGAGGCTGGTCTCAAGGATGAAAAGGATGGGCCGCATTTGATAGTTGTTCCTAGTTCGACCATGGGTAAATAAATTTCGTAGATTCCATTGGTCTTTATATTCCTATTTACAACGTACTTTTAACCTGTGCAGAAAATTGGAATAACGAGTTGCAGAGGTGGTCGCCTGACTTGAAGGTTGTACGATACTTTGGTTCTCAGGAAGAGCGAAAAGAGATGAGAATGGGTTGGCGAAACGGTGATCTAGACGACGTTGATGTACTCTTAACCACGTATAATTTAATTAGCAGTACACCGGAAGAACGACGGTTGTTCCGCGTTATGCCGATACACTATGTGGTTTTCGATGAAGCTCACATGTTAAAGAATATGAGCACCATTAGATACGAAAATCTTGTTAGAATCAATGTACGTATCTCTCCTCACATGTACAATTCATTTATTCGATTAGATAACTAACACGAATTATAATAATCTTCTTAGGCTAAATATCGAATTCTTCTAACGGGGACACCTCTACAAAACAATTTATTGGAATTGATGTCGCTGTTAACATTTGTGATGCCTTCGTTATTCGCCGCTAAACAAGCCGATTTAAAGAGTTTATTTGCAAAGAATTCCGTAAGTGTTAGGTAGCTCGATAGCAGTAGCGGTAGCAGTGATCTTTGAGAAAAAGGATATGATGTTTTACGTGGTGCTGTGTATTCAATTTTAGAAGATACCAGCAGTTAAAAAAAACGGCGAACAGCCACTGTTTGAGCAGGAACAAGTTAAAAACGCGAAGCAAATTATGAGACCGTTCGTGCTTCGTCGATTGAAGGCCGAGGTTCTTCGAGATTTGCCTGAAAAAACTGATCGCGTAATAAGGTGTTCGATGACGAAGAAACAACAAAAATTGTACAAAAATTTAATCGCCAAATTCTCGGAGGAAGCCGATCAGAGCACCGAGGTTAATGGCGTCGGGATGATGATGCAGTTGAGGAAGCTGGCCAACCATCCACTTCTAACGCGAGATCATTACGACGAATCCAAGTTAAAAGTAAATTTACACTTCTAGTTTATTTATGTAATAAAAGACTCGAATTTTTTCCTACAATATTACGACTGTTTACAATTTTGTGTTAGATAATATCGGAGAGATTGGCGAAAGAGCAAGGATATAAACAAAAGAACGCGGATTATATACTCGAGGATTTGCACTGGATGTCCGATTATCAGATAAATCAATTAACGAGGACGTATAAAAGCTTAGCTGGACTAGGCTTACAACAAGAACTCATTCCCGAGGCTGGTAAATTGAAAATATTGGACGATTTATTGCCGAAATTAAAAGAGGATGGTCATAGAGTGTTAATCTTCAGTCAATTTACAATGGTATTGGATATCTTGGAGGAATATCTAACGATCAGAGGAAAGACGTATTTAAGGTTTGTTTTGTGTATTAAATGTCGAGTTTACTTCGTAATTTCTTCGTAAGATGTCTTGCCAACTTTTATATTTTATGCGATCGCGGGAATATAGATTGGATGGAAGTACACCGGTAACGGATAGACAATTCTTAATAAATCAGTATACGGAAGACGAAAGTATATTTATATTTTTATTATCTACAAAAGCTGGCGGTTTGGGGATCAATTTAACAACCGCGGATACCGTTATAATCCATGATATTGATTTTAACCCGTACAACGATAAACAGGCAGAGGATCGATGTCACCGAGTGGGTCAGAAAAGGTATGCAATTAAAATATAATAGTGCGAAAAGTGTTCGATTCGTTTATAATAAGGGAGTAACTGTTTTTAGACCAGTTACTATAATTAGATTATTAAGTGAAGGTACTATAGAAGAAAATATGTATGAAATAGCGAAAGATAAACTGCATCTCGAACAACAAATTACTCGAAACGAAGGTAAGTGTCACGAATTTTTTCGTTTTGTCATTTTAACCATCGAAAATAAAATATGTTCATAGAAAACGAAAGCACGGACCGAAAGAGCGTGTTGAAGTTACTTAAGATGACGTTAGGTTTGGATCACAATAAATCCTTGTCGTTGTCTTCGTCAAAGAACGCAAGAACGAGTAACGGAGTAGCGGACAACGAAGCGGATAGCGACATAGAATTTAAAAATTAATCTTCTACAACACATATTTTTTACTAGCAGAAAATTTGACATTTTTATATGTATCAGTAAACTTTGTGATAAAGTACAGCTACAATTGCACAAATGAAAGAGATCAGATTTGAAGAAATTTAATCGCACGTCTTTTATTTAATGGTTATATGCGCGTACACAATTGTAATTTACGATATTTATGAATTATTAACTCAATTTATGTTTTATACATCACTTATTAAACCATTCATGTATTTGTACAAGTATATATTTAGAATCGTATATAATTTTTAATTCTTTGTGCTTGTGTCTACGTCCGAATATTTAATTATATATATTTTTAATGTAAATCTTAGGAAAATGGTTAAGACTGCGCAATACTTACTAGTAATACGGGAAAGAATAAAGACCTGAAAATGAACAACAAAAAACATGATGATAAAATAGAGCATAATACAAATGGTACGTCGAAATACATATTTATTTGATATTACTGTACTGACATTCCTCAAGAGATTAGTTGATCAATGTACAAAACCATTAAAGGTATTACACTGCTCATCAGAGTTCATTTATTATGTTGCAACTTTTCACAGACCAAATTGCACGATTATATAAATGAATTGAATTTTGTTTAATTCTGAATATTATTTTATTTCTTTTTAATTCATTAAAAAATACAATGTACATAGACTGAAAAGAGAGGTTATCAGTTTTCTACCAGAATCAATGGATTCATTTTAGCACAGTAGAAAGCTACGTCTGATCTTTCTAGTCATTTATTTATCGCAATGCATTCAACCTTATTCGTATCTTAATACGTTATGATCGATTGTAATTTTGTTATACATATATATACCATCCATCTGGGTGGCGTGGATTCGTAATTTGTTTTATAATACTTCCATCGAAACAAATTTCGCTTGCGTTCATTAAACTGATCTTGCTCGAGTAGTCATGTAAAGTATCTAGAGATTGGAATCCAAGATGTACCTATAGAATGCTGCAGCTGTAGTTACGTGGAAAGAAAGGGAAATCCCGTGACGTCATTGAAATACCTTTCTACAGTTTCTACCTTCAACTACGTACATACGCACGCAATTACGTATAAATGGCAAAACGCATTATTTCATACATTTTATGTTTATTATCTACAGCAATAGCAACAAGACAAGTTAGAATCACTTTTTGAACATTTTTCCCTGAATTTTGATTTATCTTACAGTAAAAGTACTTATTACATATATTATACGTAAAATAACGTAAGTAGACGTCGCGGAAAATTCTGTTTCTTTCATCTGGCTGTTTTCTGTTTCGATAATCCGTGACGTAAACCGAAAACCGCATATTACCATGATCGGAATCTAAAGTCGTAGAATGCAGTCGTCAGAAAGTTCAGAAAGCCTGGAAAATTCCCCTGACATTTCCTGAATAATCCTACTACCGCCAATCGACGCAAGTAATGCTAACTATTAGATGGAAATGTTTAACAATAATCGCACACAATAACCTG
This sequence comes from Hylaeus volcanicus, assembly GCF_026283585.1. Taxonomy (NCBI): domain Eukaryota; kingdom Metazoa; phylum Arthropoda; class Insecta; order Hymenoptera; family Colletidae; genus Hylaeus; species Hylaeus volcanicus. The sequence continues at coordinate 5,791,506 of NC_071983.1, read as the reverse complement.
TAACCGTTGTTAAATTTATGCGACACGTTTTATACAATGTACTGGAACTGCAGTGTAACGTACTGTAACGAACATATGTATTTTGTTACTTTTCTTCGTAAAGATTACAGGTACTTGGCAAGATTTTTATCTCGTTTAAGAAAGCTTAAAAATAAATCAACTTCATCATTTCATTGACATTTTAGATTTAGAGGGTTTCCGTTCATCCTCATCTTCGGAAAGATTAACTTCTCTAATGATAATCACTTTTCCTTGTTATTAAGTTGTCGGTAATATCGATAACATTCGGCTGCCCGGGAAAAGATGTACGGTTGGTAATTTTACTTAACAGACATTGGTAAAGAAAAACCCATTGGAAGTTCCTCATTTACGTAGCAACTACTCATAAATAAGAATAGATGGAAGGTATTTGATTTGCGTCATACTGAGAAATATTTGTAGCTTTATAAAAAATCCTGTCCTCCTTCATTCTTTTAACTGAACCAGCTGTCGGGGTTAATAGATATTTTCCTCTAAGGTTCTCGGAAATTTCCATACAATCTTCAACGATCTCGTTATCTAAACCTAAAATTAGCGATGCAATCACGCCACAAAATTACATTTTATTAGGAAATTTGTAATAATAATTATACAAAATGGTAAACACGATTTAATATGCCCTTATTTTACACATAAATTGGGATTCGAGCAATGCGTTGGTACATTTAGAAAACTACTAGTGTTTATTCGTTAGTATTGTTTGTCAGACGGATAAGTATTGTATGATCGATTTTATATCAACATATAATCGCGTAATCACTGATTACTAATCAGTCTGCAATAACCTCCCCCATATTTGTCTCCCCTCCACGCATTGTGGAGTTTCGTGCCCCTTAAAACTAGCAACCAGCAATGAATTTCCTGCAAAGAGGGTTGCGAATTAAAACACTGTACCGCAAAGGAAAACTCTCTTTGTTCTAATTATTATAGTATCGTAGCAAGCTGGTACGATACGTCTGAAAATGATGTATCGAGCCAAAATAATACGTGCATTAAACGCCTTGGTAGCACCGTAAACACACGCGTGTTTTAATAACAATCGCGTTAAGTTTAGGTTCGTTCTCTCGTGCCCCGTACCACAACAGTTTACCAAACTGAGAAACGCAGAGAAATATCGTTTCAATGAGTAATCGCAAAGTTTCAATGAAAATGTTATCGAATTACAAGTAGCTACTCCACTGTAGCTATTCGAATATTTATAAGAAAAAGACCTTATTATTTATGTTTCATGTTGGACGGTTTCTTCTACCTGCGATGCTTTTCGAGATGCTCATGAATATAGGTGTTCCATCCTGAACTTTGCAAATTGTCGTTTGCAAATCACTTATCATCCCTTGAAGATGGATATCGATCGATAATGAAAGATAGATAAGTAATATTTTTCCACGCTTTATCTGCATGTCAGGTTTCTCGAATGTTGAAGCAATTGCAAATTTTATGTTGTTCAGGTATATTTAATATTTTGACCAATTTTATTGTCAGGAGATGCATTCTTATAAAGAAAGATATTTTCAACGAAATGTAGAAAAGTAGGATTCTTCCCTAAACATGTTCGCGATATATGCGTAGTAAAAGTTGTGTCGTTCTCCGCCGTATTGCGCTGTTGTATCGATTTAAAATTACGTTAGATGGTTATCAAGAATTATCACGTCTTTCGAAAAACAAGGGTTAGGATCTGGAATTTTTAACCGTTGATTAACATCGCTTGACTCGTTTTTAAAAACAATTCCACAACTATCTCATTGGCTTCGAACGACACGTCTTATCGTATATTAATTTTACACGCGGTTTTCCTTAACCTATTAACTACTTTAGAGTCTATCTCAGTAATCCATCAAAGGAATACAGCGTTTTCTTATTTTCACTTTTTAAATACAGGTTATCAGGGAAAAATAAAGGAGTGTAAAATGAAAAGGAGAAGACCGCATTTACTTCGTTACAATTTTAAATTAAGTTTAAGTTTCACTTATTTATTTACTTAAGCAAAGTGGTTCAGCAGTGTCTGGGAATGAAACATCGAAATTTCTTATTATATTATTAACTATAGAAATTAATTCTGTGCTCTTATATTCACACATTTATTTCTTTTGTTATCAGAATACCACCCTCCTGAATTAAGTTCAAGTTTCATTTATTTATTTATCAGCTCAAGCAAAGCGGTTAATAGTCGAGGTGTTCCAACGGTGTCTGGGAATGAAACATCGAAATTTCTTATTATATTATTAACTATAGAAATGAACTCTGTGCTCTTATATTTACACAATTTATTTCTTTCGTTACCAGAATACCATACTCCTGAATTCTCAAGACCTGATGGACCTGAGGTACATGGCAATGTACCCACGCACAAAGAATGTGTATTGGAGGGAAAATTAAAAACAGCACAGTTCTTCTTTACCATTCAATTGTCAAGTAAATGTTTCCCTAAGTTTGTTGGTTGTGTCTATCGGGGAATTACGAAAGGTAAAGTGTCTCTATGGCAAACCGGCTCGTGTTAGATTCCAATCTTGAGTAGGCTTCGTACGGTAGTCGAACCGCATCGTCGCATCCGAATCACGCCGTGAGTGACCAGCAAACGAAATGGCAAGAGTACGGTGTACGGTGTGTGCCACGATGGTATATAAACAATACTTGGCGCGAACCCTGATCAGTCGTATAGCGGCGGCCGTACCTGTCGCGACGGAATATAATGCACTGTATCACAACAAACTGAACGGAACCGGTTGTCCTTTTTCCGCATCTTTCGTTACTTCGCGTTCTCATTTACCTTAACCTTGCTCGCGTCCGTGACTCTTTTGTATCGACATTCGACGCAGCCCGATACAGAGTGAATATTCGCCTCTTTGTGAACAGAAGTGACCCCCTGCGATGTCGCACGACAATTTGGGATTTACATCGAGCACGGTTAGTGTGACATTGTACTTACGACGCTTACCTTATTGTGTTTCGACACTTTTCAACAGTGGCTCTTCTATAACTATCGTCCCAGAGGGCGGATCATTTCGGAGCGTTGATTTTTTCAATTTCTAGAATAGGGAGGCTATCGTAAATTTCGTGAAATGAAAGTTACGCAGCGTTCGTACTGTATGATGGCAGATATTTATTAGTTGTCTTAGATGTTGGCTTCGGTAGCTTTGTACTACATTTCCTCATATTTGAAACTTCATCGTCTACTGTTTACATGGTGTACGACATTGTTTAGCGAGAATTAACTGATATTTGAACGATCTCAAGCTTGGCAATATTATATTTCGTTACATTAATTACCGATACAGGAATACCTGTCGAAATTATATGCATGTATTTTCTTTCCTTCACGCGTTTTTTTTTTATATATTTTATTTTCGTTGCTAGATTAATTTTAGTTTCCTTTCATTCTCGTAATCTGAATACGACCTCGTCGAAGATTGGAAGTGTTTATTTTACCCCGTGCCCAGTTAGGTATACATTGTTCAGGTTACCGATAATGGTTATCGTTTATCAACATTATATTTCGTCTAACTTGATACGTGGTTACGTCACCGAGTTAATCGCCAATAATTAAATTTTGTTTCGACTAAATATCAAAGTAGAACAATAAACAATGTCGAGTCGAATCGTTCGTATGAATGTAATTCCTTCGACCGATCACGTTTGCTTTGTAAATAAATCTTAGGTTATCCATATTTACGTAACGTCTGGAAACGTGATCGAACACTAGATCGAAAGTAGCGTAGAAAAAAATTAATTGAATTTCCGATCGGCAAGCGTAGTTTCAATTAACTCGCAAGCAAATTCCAGTTTTCCTTCGTTCGGCTCGTATCGATAGGAATTACGCAACACGGATGCGATAAAGGTCCATTCGACTTCCGGTAATCGAACTCTTTCGGCGCGTACACCGCAGTTTCACGATACGCCGCGCACTTCGCTGTTATTTTCTTTAGAGAGCGAACTTTAATCGGGGAAGAGTGCGAGGCGGTTTCTTAAAACTAAACCGCGTAGACAGAAGTCATTTTCGTCTCGTTGCCAATTCGTCCGGTACACGCGAATAGCACTTTTGAAAGTATGTATAGATTCGTTTAATCATTCTTAGACACTGCGACAACAGAGTTCCGTATCCTTGAACACACAACGAAATTCAATGTAAACAAATACTTTGAAGAGTCGTTAACTCGAAAATCGCGACTAGTCAGTAACGGATTCTTTGCGCAAATATCATCTATTCTCATTAATAACGAGCCATTATTGATATCGTGTAGACTTTTGAAACACCCAGCTGTGCGCGCACACGTGCAATCAAGGAAGTTCGTTTAACCTACATTTCCGCGTAATCGAATATCGCCCATCCGTTCTGAAATAGGTAATTAACACTCGATCAGGGCTACCTGTATCGATTCGATCTGCACTTCGTAAGTCGAACCCACGATGATTTTCAGTCAATTTTCAACGCGAGAGACAATGTTGCGCGATAGTCTCGCAATCGCTGCGAAGTTGATCGATCGCAACTACATATCGCGTATCGCAGGGAAGGGAAAGTCCGTTGACCGAACGAAAAATTCTGGCGCGTTTGAAGGACGATATTGTATGAAACTGCGTACTATGCGGCGCCAATAATCGCTAGTGTAGGAAATTTACAGTTTTAATCGAATCAAGTTTTGTTTTCGAAAGGGATACTTCTCGAATTTCAAGTCTCCCTTTTTGAGATCGGAGAGGTCTACGTAGCGCTATAGTAGTATTGGAAAGCTACAGTTTTAATCGAATCAAGTTTTGTTTTCGAAAGGGATACTTCTCGAATTTCAAGTCTCCCTTTTTGAGATCGGAGAGGTCTACGTAGCGCTATAGTAGCATAGGAAAGCTACAGTTTTAATCGAATCAAGTTTTGTTTTCGAAAGGGATACTTCTCGAATTTCAAGTCTCTGATTTTTGAGATCGGAGAGGTCTTTGTAGTGTTCCGATAAAGTATCGGGCTGTTCAAAAATAATAAAGATGGAGAATATAGGCTATAGTCATTGGTCGATGTAACGATTAATTACGCGCTTTCATGTAATAAGTGGAAAAGTTCGGAAACTCGCGTTAGGGTAAATTGTGTACAGAAAATGATGAGGAATTCTTTAACCATCACTTGCAAAATGCAAAGTGCTTTAAATTATGTTTCACATCGACAGCTTAGTCACAAATGAACAGATAAAAATTATTCTTTGTTTTCTCGGTTACTGGACGATCGTCGTTATCTGCCCGAACGCAGTATCAAAATTATACCCTTCGTGGTAATTGCCTCGTGTTCGTGTCTTGTTCTTTTTCAAAAATATTCTCGAAAGTTTGAAAACAACGAAGACAGAAGCGTCAGGAACTTCGTATTCGTTTAGAAAATTTGAATGCAATATTCGAAAGGGTGTGCAAAGAAATCGTTGCAAGATGTGTTTCAATTCCAAAAACGTTTAATTTAAAAAATTCGAAATTTAAAGTTAACGTTCCACGTTCGTCCATACACAGTAACGAGTCAAACAGGAACATTAATGGTAGGGTGCGGAATGGTCCAGTGGGTAGAAACGTCGACGCATGATCTGAAAGTCCTGAGTTCGAATCCCCTCGTGACCCGTATCATATTTTTCAAAGGATTCTTGCATTATTAGTATCCCTCGCACGAATATAAAATCTACATGAACTTTAATAAGATCGTTTGTAAGGACTACGAATCCGCGGCATCGCGTGATCGAGACAGATCTCGCGTTACCGACCGTGCTTGATCCTCGAACGCGGGAAATTTGAACGCATCGCGTATTTATTCGCGGACTCTCGGCGAGAAAAGCACCAGGATTTTCTTTGAAACGATTAATAATCCATTTTCTGTCTTCGGGAAATTTACCTTGGCATCGAAAACGTATCTGGTGAAAAATAATTGCCCTCAATAACAATACTAGCCGCGATATCGAATGTTTGTAATGCGTTCCCATTTGCGTTGTCTTGTTTTCGAAGATCGTGCTACCTGATAATGGCTCGAGCACGCACTGAGGCCATCTTAAAGTCGTGGAACTTTTTAGGGTACACCCGATAACGGGCTGGAAATTTTTCATACGAAAGGGAGGATCCAACGATTCGATCCGCGAATCTTCTTTTACGGGGGTATCTGTTCTTGTCGAAGCAATTCAATGAAATCGACGAATCAACAATAAGCATCGCGAATCCATCAGCTCTGATACCCAGATAAACTTATTTCGAGTGTGGGTGTTAACCATTGACTGAATATTCATTAACTAATCGCTCGTTACCGAGGAACGTGATTAACGAATGTTTTACGAGTGAGTTCAATCGGCCCAGATCGATCTCTGCGATAAGAAGTAACGTTTTCGACTACGAAGCTCTCATGATTTCGAAGCAATAAATTGTTTCTCTGGTATAATAAATTTACAAGATATTTTAAGAACGAATTTTTGCAAGAAGGAAGGGAATGATTATTGGATTAAACAATTTATACGATCAGAGTTTATTGGTATCCGAGGGCTTAAAAGATGTTTAAGTATTTTCTATTATAGAAGCTACTGCTTCTAGTTGATAAGATAATACGTTTTATTTTCTACGCAAAGAATAATAAAAAAGATACGATCCTCTTCTTAGTTTTATTGGGTGTAGAAATTAATCCTGCGCCTTTTCGAACTAGACTTATCGACAAATATGCTTAAACATTCTTCAAGGAAGTGTCGTATATCTTTATTTTTAGTACGCCGATCCTATCAGCAAAAACGTGTAATTGTAGAAGAAGCGAAGGTATTCAATTTCTTCGGAAGATCGTTCATCTCTTCCCATTCAAATACTCGGAAGTAGTCTCTGAAATAGAAACCATATTATGAAAATATAAAAAAAACTCGAATTAAACTGGAAATAAAATTGTAATAGAGATTAAAAGAAACATGCTTCGAGTGTAACGAAGGAAAAAGTTATGAAGTCGTTCTACTTGAAACATTCTCTTTTATCATTCGCTCTTAATATCGTTGTAGTGTTTGCCGTGGCTCTTCAGTTATCGCAAACGTTACCTGTTAGAAAGCGCGATAGATCTTGGATGTTCTTGAAGTTCCCTCGGTTACGAGTTAGAAAACACGGGTAATTCGGTTAGACAGTCGTTGATTTTTGATACAATCGAACATTCTAGCCTTGTCTCAGTACAATGTTCACGTACTCCTACGCACTTGCTAACCAGGTATTTCGGCGTTAATAAAAAGGCTCGTTCGTCGAGTTTATCTTGCTGATAACGGTGATGGCATTCGTCGACGATTACGTCAATTGGATTGTCTTTTCGACCGATACATTTTTGCTCGTATTACGGTAATACGTTAGAACCAAACGAAAAGAATATGCAAATTCATGAAAATGACGGTGATTGTTAGTAAACTTACAAAGAAAGTAACGCAACATTTTTCAACAATACGTTAGAATAGGAATCGGTATTAGAATTCTTTAATATTTCTTACCGCGTGTTCTTTCGTATTATTTTTGTCTGTTTCGATATTTTTCCTTTACTTTCAATTAACAATTTTGTATCTACATTTTGAGTAACTATATTTGACTGAAAATGAGAGCTGTTTGAATAATATTACCCAAAAACGTTCACCAACGTTTTGCAACAACAGTGACGAATGGCTTTTGCAATTAATGGGAAGCGAATATCGATTGTTAAGAAGAGCAATCGAGATTTGTCTGCGATTCACCGGTCAGACACCGTGAAATAACTTTCTATTTGGTTGGCCAATTCCTGATATTTTATTATTCGCAAGAAACGCAGCACGCTTCGTCGCCCTTTTTCTTGGGCAACAAACAAATCGCCTCGAAGGCTCGCCACTTCATTAGAAAGTACGCATAAACGATTTTTAAACAGAACGTACCCGAGTAAAATCACTCTAACTAACAGAAAACACAGAAACAGTCCACGTACTCGCGTGGATAATAGATTCATCGCGTTTGTAACTCCATTGCATTCCTGTTGCGCAGTCATTTGTGCCATTGCAAGACAATTTTCGAATGCTTCTCTTTAAAACTGTACAATTTTTCATTTTCCAACAGTTTCAATGGCATATTTCTAATCTGTAAAATTGCTTTGCTAGAACAGTTGTCGCAGAGTTAAGCCAAGTGCATTCCAAGCATAGATAAAAGATGTTTTAGCATAAAATTCCAATATTTTTCCTGCTACGTAGAATAAGGCGAATTACATTCGATAAGTTATGTTTAGCTGTTCGCTTTAAAAGTCTACCACTAATAGCTGGAACGTGCTTCTGCTTTTCGAGAGAGTTTACCGAACGTGTGACACCAGAAATTGGAAAAAAAATAATTACTAAAATAACGGTAGGAAATCAGCGAAGTTATTAGATATAGAAATGATTGAAACTGGAGTTGTGAACGATCGAATATAAAGGCACAGAAATATTGTTTGTTTACAGTATTAATCAGCGTGCCTGGCTATTTCTATAGCAAACACGGGAACATTATTTTGTCCTCTTGGATGCCAATCAATTAGTTTCTATTTTCGCTCGCTGAAAGACTCTATTGGCTCGCGCAGGAATTAGAATCCGCGACGCAGAGAATATTGTTCCAGGAAGACCGTGGCTCGTTTCGCGAGATTTCCGGTTCGCTGGTATCATAGACAGCGATTACTTGATGTTAAAATTGCTAGATGTCCTCCTCTCGCGTTTCTCGGCTGATCTAATTAAGCCTTGGCGTAACGCGTCACTTTTGACACGACGTCTTTGAGCGATGAATATACACCTTGAAACACCAGCTCTCCTTTTCTCCGAGAAAATAAACGGTTCAGACGTTTATTAGGTGAGCGGTCCCAAGACGTGGTGGGGATAGCCACGCGACACTTAGGCAACATTCGCTGTTTATGGTCATCGATTCCGACCTTTTGCGACGCTTGCGAAAATATTCTTTCCATCGGGAAGCTTCTCGAAAGCAAATTGGAACGAGAGATCGGAGATTCGAGACTCGTGATATTTGTTCGGTGGCAGAGCAAAGATCAACCGCGCTGATACGAGGATTATCCTGCAGCTTTCGACGACTTACGGCAAGGGAAAAATGGGAATTAAAAGCTCTCAAGGTGGTTTTAGTTTATACGCGACTTCGATCGAATTCTCGCTTATCGAGGGAGATGAAAAATCGTTTGATTTTTAATGTAATCCTAACTCGAGTTATTATGTGTGTCAACCGAACGCCTATGTTTTGAGGTATTCGCCCATTACTCGTTCGATTCGACGGTTCGACGAGCTTTTGGCAAACGGTCTAGGAAACCACAACCGTGTTTAACGCGCGCGTTAACGCTTATTTCATAATTGTCGACTTTTTTTTTTTTCGTCGTCGCACAATGTCCCGTCATCTTTTCCACGAACAAAACAATAACAGACGGTGTTTTCGGTCTTGCCTGATTCTCGCAAAATGACTGAAAGTTTACACAGTTTGCACGAACGATATAATAACCGGCGATGTATAAATTATACAATTAAATTCCTGGAATTCGGATTCGTTGTTTAATATTGCTTCGCTTGAAATAATAGGAAGATAGAAAGACAAAAGAGAAAAATAATACAGAGATTAAATATGTGATTCACTACGCGCGATATACGAAGCAAAGTTCAACGAAATAAATGTTCAATGTACAGAGTTTACAAGTACGGAAACTTTGTCCAACAGTCAGGAATATCGTCGATGAGCGATTAATAACAATAATGACTAGGTCAAGCGTCGGTTATATAAGAGATTAGTAACAGCAATAATTTAATTCGTTTGTCAGCGATTAACAGGTCTCAATGACATCGACTTTGTCATTGGGAATCGTTAATCATCGAGGCGCAGCGTAAATTAAATTATTACGTGGATGGAATATCGAAGTAGCACGGTTCGTTCTTTATATTTACGTCTAGGTAAATACGTTTCTTTGAATTTGATAATTAATTCCGTTTCTTTGAATTTGATAATTAATTCCGTTTCTAGAGAGCTACCTTGATTCATCCTGTTTGGAATTCCTTCGTGACATTCCTGTCATTACCGATAAATGACGGTGTAACGCGGATGTTTGCGAAAATTGTATCTTTCATGGAAAACAGAAACACGATACGGAACATACTCATGGATTCCAGGATATTTCGCTTGGATCGATAAGGATTGCCATCGATCGTGCTTCAACATTTGAATCGTTCTCTTATTAATAACATTTACAATTCGAGTATTTTGTCTGAAATTCGCGGCTGGATTATCGTTTCAAGAACGTTCTTTATCGAGGTGTCGAGAGAAGGTGTTCGAACCTTTTCGCTAATTATACGTTGCAAACAGTTCGACGTAGCAGTGTCGCGCCAGTAGATACAGACACTCTTGATCAGCCAGACGGAGCTATACTTTGCATGTTCAGTGATGCGGCAGTACCATCTGTCTGGCAGAATAGTCGAGGAGCATTTTGTTGAAAATTCAAACTACGTACACGGTCCCATAAAAATAATGTCTCGTGACTTTTCTCATGTCAGCGTCAATTTTCACAAAATTTTATCATTTCCACGCGTCTATATTTAATATCGATAATCACGGAAACTTCTATAAATATGTATGTCCCGAGATAACAATTTTTTCCACGATGAAAAAAAAAAGCTCCGGAAGCGATGCCCTGTAAAAATAGGAAGATTCACAAGCAATTATTCCCTCAGTTATCGATAGCGCTCGATAATTACTGCAATAAAGCAAACGATCGTTTCTCCGAACGTCATAAACAGATCGACTGGCTCGGTAGCCTCGCCACGTGCGGCCAGGTGATCTCCTTCGGTCGTCGTTCTTTATTTTTTTTATCGTACCGACAATTTTCACGCGATAACCACCGTTAAATCTCGATAACGTTGGGGTTTACGACACGCGTCTACGGATCTCTGTAAACGGAAAATCCCATTTGTGGCGGGGAACAGAGGGAGCTTGGGACCGCCAGCTGCGGAGATGGAAATATTTGCTCGTATGAGATCACTGCGCGACGGATCTTTCATAACACTTTCGCGGCTCGATTGTACAGAGCGCGTGGCGCAATAATAGTTTACTACGGCAATAAAAATATCGAAATTGGCCGTCAATGCCGTTTAATCGATCGTCGGCATCCGACTCGTCTCGATACAGGACGCGCAAAATGTTCCTGAACACGTGTTAACGGTCATTTTATTTGAAGGGAACACGTGAAAGAGTTCCGTTGTTGCGGAGCTGCGTTTTGGAGAATCGAACATACACGAGGTGGGTGTAGGAATTAATTCTGGACCTTTCTCTGGTGAATCACCATTTATTTGGAAGGTTAATAATTTCACGTAACAAAATGCCGTGTAAATATCCTTGTTTAATCTGCACTTATAAACAATCGAATGTAAAGGAACAGGATCAATTTCCACGGGTAATTTCTATATTTGGAACGACTCGATTTCGCGAGAATAGGGGAATTAAAGGGAAGTTGAGCATCGAGGGCGATGTATGTCGTATACATTCGCGGAGTTTTAGTATCCTCGAATTAGTTTCTCCCATCACGTATGTGTACACGTCGCGAGCACGTTCCTATCGACAGGCAATCTTGTGGCTCGCTCGTAATCATCGGTATGCTTGGTTTAGCGCTCATCATTCCGGTTACCATTCATCTTCGACCGTGAATCGCGGCCTGACGAAGAGTTTTTCCGATGGCGATGGCCACGGAGGATCGTGTTTGCGTCTCTATTCCGACGCGCCGTGCCTCGTTCGCTGATTTTTATCAGTCGCAGGATACGCGATCCGTCGTCCGTCAAATGGAAGTTAATCTTCGACGGGGTAATTTAATGCGTTTGCGTTAATGAGGCAATTGTACGTGCAAATCGTGAAATTTATTAGACGGAAAAAGAGAAACGCGAGACATCCTCCTTTTCAGCGTCGAATTGGAGAGTAATTGATGAGTGGTTTATCAGAGGACGGACATAATTAACGATCGTATTGTGTAAGAGGTTGAATTTAATACGCAGATAGTCGACGCGATGATTGTGTTGTAGGATTGTATTGTAGGTACTTGGAAACGTTTTATAGAAAATGAAACTGTAGTTCGAATGTTATTTATACAAAACAAAAAAAATATATATATATACAAGTTACTAATAGACTATTTCTTTTTTTTTCAGAATGTTCTGGACGCCAAGAAATGGACTGCGTCGACCAAGAGTCAAAATGGGTACGGTATTTTTTTCCAAAATAGCATCGTTTTTTTTTTTTTTTATATTATGTCGGAAATAATATGTAATTAACGTAGTAATATTTAGCGATCGCTAATCCTCGAATTGATATTCAGTTTCGAGCCAGGACGCAACCGAGGGAACGTCTACGTCCTAGAGCTCGAGGACAAGAACAAGAAGAGCGTGCAGGTGTACGAGGAAGACTACGATCCGTATAATCACAGAGAGGTCGAGCATCCCACGACGTGAGTTTCAAATTAATCTCTCGTTCTACCTGTCTCCTCCTTGAATACACCAATTTCTTCATTTCCCCTTTCCTTCGCTTTCCTCGGATATCCACCGGCGTAACCATTCCTCGAAATGAAACATAAAAATGTAAACCAGATACATTCGCGAGGATTTGCATAATGACGTACGCTGCACGCATGCGAGACGGCCTATCGTTTATTCCGACCGCGTTTCTCTGGACACAAATTACACGGTAATTCGTCGCGGCGATTAGTCATGAAGCGGAAGAGTAAGATTGTCCTCCGTGAAACCGCCGTCGGTTCGAGAAACCGCGGAGACTAGCGTTATCGTCACGGAATGATAATAAAATGTCACGATGCGTGGAGGAAGGGGTCCAAAAACGGGCTACCGCTTTCGTTTGGTACCTGCTAGTCTACCTGTATTTAGACACTAGCACGTTTTTGGACCTCTACTGGAATCATGCTCTACTGGAATCGTGCTATTGGAAACCTCCGAGGAATCGTACACGTTTACAAATTTTACGCTCCGATAAGTTCGTCATGTGTCATTCGGTAAAGTTGATAAAGTTTGCTAGATTCGCGATGTCTCATCAGGAGAGACATCCGAGTGCAAAGGGTTAATTGGTCCTCGACGACGATCGTTTCAGGAGCGCCGAGACGTTACTCCACTTGCTGAAGGGCAGTTTGGGTACGGGAATCCTCGCGATGCCTAGAGCTTTTCACAACTCGGGCTACGCTGTTGGTATAGTGGCCACCATAATCATAGGTCTGCTCTGTACTTACTGCATACGAATTCTCGTCACCTCGCAATACGAGCTCAGCAAAAGGAAAAGGGTTCCGTCGCTGACCTACCCTGCGACAGCGGAAGCTGCCCTCATGGAGGGCCCAGCGCCCTTCAGGTGTTGCGCCAAAGCCTCTGTGTAAGTCCATCGAATATATATTTTTATAATTCTTTTAAATATCCACTACAGCATATTCATGAGACTTGGGTTTGTTTACAGACACGTAATAAACGTGTTCCTGATGATATACCAATTGGGGAGCTGCTGCGTGTACACCGTATTCATCGCCACGAACTTGAAGATGGTGAGTACAATTGCTTAATCAATCGTTCTCTTGTAGAACAATCCCAGAACTCGTCCTAGAACTTTAATCTACAGAGAAAGTGTTAAAAATTGAACGCAATTGCTGTATTTAGAGATAGAGAAGATGTTATTAGATACATCTGTTTGTACACAATGTTTTAGTCTTCCTTCCCCATCGTTATATCCCATCGAGTCGCTACCTCTCCTATCGAACTCCTTCGATAATTATTCCTCGCCGTTATGCGAGAACTCCACATAGCAGAACGTCGGAATAGAGCGCATGAATAAAGAAGACTCGTACGATAAAGGTTCCAGCAGAAAACCAAATCGCTAAGATGTATTCCTCCAGATTCTTTAGGTCACTTTCGTGATTAGCAGTACAGTCGTCGGCATTTATTTGTTCAATCCGTCGCAAGAACAGCCTCGCTGCTCTTATTAACCGCGTTAATCCGGTTTTTACCGCGAAAGAGACCCACTCGAACGACCGCGGCTGTAGACCGTGTGGGCAGAGGAAAAGGAGCATGTAGGTCAGGGAAACACGCGGCGCGAGGAATAAACGATTAAACGGCGCAACGAACGCCAAGCGATGCCAAGTCAAGGTGATGATACGCGTACACGGCCAGGTTCGTTGACATTTCGTCAGGGAGAGGATGTGACCGTCCGTTGAAGACTTATTTACGAGGACACTAGCCGTTTCGGTCGTCGTCACGACCACAGTCTACTAAATATCCACCGAATACTGAGCTACGACCGTGTGCCACCTCGGAAACGGCCACAGGTACTTCCTCCAAGCTCGATCGCAGCTTTGGACCACCGTTTTCTGTTAGAAAAAGCATATTTCCTCTCGAAGTCTCTCCTAGGTCCGCGATAGCTGCTAGCAGCATGTGTGTATTCCACGTTTGCAATTGTATCGATGACAGGACAATATTCGAGACGGAGAATTTTTGTATAATTTATCGAAGCTTTCGAATCTCAAAAGAGTGTCGAATCCCATGCGCGAGGTTATACGTTAACCCTTAAATGCCCTAAGTTTCAAATTTCAGACCGGACTTTTAAATCAAATTATTATTGATTCGTTTTTAATATTTGGCTGTATGTATGTTACCATTGCATAACGTTCTGTTGAACAAATTGAAAAAAATAAACGTCAACTGTTAAAATTGTTGAAATAGTAGGTACATTGATATTTTTTGAAAATTTAATTTGGAAAATCAAGCTTCTAAGGGTTAATATCACATTTCTACAAGAAGGATACGAAAGACGAGGCAAGACTGAGAAATGTTACAATTCGTACCGCCATTATTTGCAGCAAATTATGGCAAGTTTGTAAACTTTGCGAAGGTATTGAGTCAGAGATACGCTTACTTTTTTACAATTATTTCTGTATGAGTCACGATTTACGCGTTGGTCAACCGTCCACGGAAACTGGCGAGGACCAACCAGCGAATGATTCATCGAAATTTCGTTGTTTCGAAAATGAAGAAGGAAACGAAAATTCTGCACGAAGTACTTGATATTCAGTGCATCGTGCAGTGTCTTCAAAGAACAAAGAACCGCCTATTGGAGAATCGGAAGGACTCGCGAGACTTGTCATAAATCTCGAGGAAAAGGTCGTTTCTAGTCGCTCGAGTCGGCTTCGTTTCGCTCGGATGTCCCTCAACAACGAATGATCGTTCCAGGGAATTATGCTCGCGTTGGTTCAACCCGCTCCACCGTGTCGATTTTCACCTAGAAACGAGTCCTTGTAGATGCAAATTATTACAGACGAGTTAACTCTGTCAAGCTCAGTTCATGGTAAACATTTACATTTCAATTCGCTTCCGATATGAATATCAACGTTGAAACTACCGAGCCAAGTACTCGAAATTTTTGTCTCAAGCCTCTCGATTATATATTTAGACATTTGAGGTGTGCAACCGATCTGTAACCAACGCAAGCATAGTATAGAAATGGTAGCTGCTAGAATTTGAATCGAGGCTCAATTCGGTTCCAAATTGGTAGAGAGTTAATTGCTATTATCTCTTCGTTTGCTTTAGTCGTGGCAATCGATTACATAATTGATGGTACGCGTAATTACGCACGAGGAAAATAGCTGACAAACCGGGAGCCAACCAGTTTGGAAACTGGACGAAGAGGACCGTGTCAGCGTCGGTTCAGCCAGGCGTTGGAACGCGTGGCGTACTACGCAATGTAATGGATAGTTAGCGGCACAGTTACGACACCTGTTATTACGCCAAGCGGATAGAGAATGTGGATGCAACTGTTCGCGAAAACCTGAATTCAGTAAAGTGAACGCGAGGGAACGTATCGATCCTCTGAGACTTTTACGAGAGGACCATGACCCCCTCCTGCTCGCTCGACAATGTTGATTCTGATTCATTGGCGCGTTTAGAAGCAGAAGAACACTCGTTCGACGAGTTTCTAGACACTGAACAACCGAAGCCTGTGTTTACTTTCATAGAAATTCTTTCGTGCAATTTTATTTAATGTAGGATCCGTTCCAGGTCTCAAGCATAGCTTTCGTGAACATTTGTACGAAGCTGAAATTTTGATACGATTGGAAACAATATACTCTAAGATTTTTCACAGTATTCGTCGTTGCGACCTTATCAGAATTTAGAAATCTTGTCCAGATTTATTTTCTTTGTTGAATAAGTTTGTTAAATTCCTTGTGAACATCCACGGCAAGAATTCACCCATTCAATTTACATAAATAATTGAAGGATATAGAAAAGAAGAAAAAGATGCAATAACACGTGATAACGCGTGATAACATGTTGACGATAATGACGCAAGGTGTTCAGTTGATCAAATTATACGGTTCCCAGTTCCCCCATGGCGATTAAATGTCAATCACGTTTGCCCGCGTGTAATTTCCAACGCAAAAAGAATCACAGGGATGATTTCCCAGTCTATGAAGGTGGTCCACGCTGCCGCACTGTAATATTTTCGTCTCGTTGCATAACCGCACGCGCGCTGACCGATTCGAATCGGTTCGATCTGGTTATGACGGGAAAGGAGGTGTAATTTTGTGTGTGTATGTGTGTGTGTGTGTGTGTATGACGCAAAAAGTTTCATGCTCGGAACAATTTTTCCGGCTAGGAAACATGGTCGTTCGTACGAACAGAAGTCGAACCGGTTTCACGTCGAATCGGGATGACGAACATCTTTGATCGATTGTTATTCGATGGGAAGAACCGGTCCTTAAATCACAGAAGCTTAGAATTTCGTCTCTATTTGTCTCCGGTATAACTTTCTTAATTGTGTATATTTTTCTAGAGACTTGGGTTCATTCTACAGCCGAACGATCGGTACCGAGGCTACCAAGAAAAGAATTTTTATTTCACTCTATATTTGAATCTCTCTATTCCCGAAAGAAAACTTGTACATTTTTTAAAAGAGAAGCGATCCAAAAATCGGCTTTCTACGGGAATGTAAAAACGGTCGCGTCGTAATTGAAGTTACCGCAGCAACAAATAGTGGAAAGCAATGCCACACCTCGTGAATTTCATTAACGTCGTCGTTGCTCGTTTCAGGACTAACACGATTCTAGACACGATTGTGTTTCTTCCACCAACTGCCCTTGTAATCCGATTAAGGTGTTCTGCCCTCTTAATCGTGCATCCTGTGCCGTAGCGTGAATCAGAATAGAGAGAGTGAACGATCCATCACGGTCGTGGCGTCAATTAAAAATGAGATATACCGAAAATGGAATGTCTGAAGGCGGTCTAGACAGCTAAAGAGGCGTTTCGAAGCGGTTGGCTTCTCCATTTGGCATGTCATCGACGATGACGAACGCCTTTATCATCGACATCTTAACGGAGATTTAACGAAACGTTTCGTCGATCGATTATTTGCAACATTCGACGGTTCGATGTGCTGTTCCGTCGGTGACGTGACTATGTTCTCTGTATTGTCACTACTTGGACACAGTACTACCATCGACGCGATAATTGAACAACACTAGATTTACAAAGCACGATCATTTCGACTCGTTCGACATTGTAGAGATAATGATGTTCATAATATTGTAGAGAGTCAAATAAGAATACGAAACGTAGAGTACGGGATTGGTCGCATAGACAAAGCGGTCGACTGTGGATCCAAGGATCGTTATTTCCTTTAGACTCCTACGATGTCATATGCATAGTCTTGAAATATAAACGCGATCAAAGAGTTCTCAGAAAGCAACCTATAAAAGAAAGAAAAAAAAGGAAAGGATGTAATGCAGCAAAGATACTTTGAAACTTTGTGAACCTAGAGTTAAACCTTCCTTAACCTTCCTTAACTTACGTTCACCGCGTTACTACATCGATCGTATTACGTCCGATGCGTGCAGAATCTACTGGTCCATCGACTGTTAAGTCGAGCGTGGTATTACGTTGGTGGTAGTACGTCGAGCGAGTTATTACGTCGACCCTGCTACGTCGAGGCTATTACCAAGTTTTACTGTTGTTTATGGCGGCGCGTGGAGCATGACAATAGCCGACACGTAGAGCAACCACGTCCATCAGGAGCAGGTTGTTACGTACCTGGTCGCACAGAACGCTCCGCGAGGCGCGTTCGCGTTTAATCAGCATAATCTGACTAGAATTGCATCGTACGAAACGCATTACGTGAGCCGCGTTTTATACTCGATTAACGAAACCGTGGAATTACGTCGCGGTCGTGTGCGCCAGGCTGATCGACGCGTGATTAAACGCGCTCCCAATACGGTTAGGCGGTTTTCCGTACGCCCTTCGCCTCGAGGAAAGCGAATTGAGAGCTGGCTTGCAGCAGGATTTCGATACGCATGTCGAATACTTAATTCTTAACGTACTCGCGACGCAAACGATGGCGTACCACGTTGGTGTAATTTAATTAGATTCCAGATTCTTTTTTCTTTTCTAGCGACTAGTCGCTTGGAGGCAATTTCTCCAATTTCATCTGAAAGATAGAAGCGTCCTTTTTCCGCAGACAAATTGTTCAAGGATTGATAGGCACGATAGGATACAAAAAAAAAAAACAAAAAATGACAAACGCTCGCGCTTCAGCGATTACGTCACATTTACGTAACGACAAAGCCTGAGTGCAGCCAGATCGTAAATGGTACGCGTTAAAATATGCCTCGGTTCATTTCCGGCCGTCCTTGAATTAGGAGTATAACGGAGACGATATCGATGATCTCTCGAGGTCGATAAAGATCGTTTAGACCGTTGTTAGTGTCGTGACTAGTTCCTCGAGCGATTCGTTGAGCTAGGCGGAAAATCTTCTCGTTCGCTTCGTAAATGTCGTCTTGATTTCGTTGGAATTAATGTTACGTTAAGTTCCACTTTCGATAGTAAGCGACACTTATATTCGAATGACGCAAGACAGTTCAAACTTTAATCCGTTTTCACTTTTAGGATAATTACCTTTTACGCTGAATTTAATTTCTACGATAAATGACACGCGTCCCTCTGAATTGCAGGCATTGGATTCTTATCTACCCGAGATCGACTTGAGATTGTACATGCTGGCGATCCTGTTGCCCCTGATCCTCGTCAATTGGATCAGGAACCTCAAGTTCTTGGCTCCGTGCTCGACGATCGCGAACGGCATCACGTTCGCCAGTTTCGGTATAATATTGTATTATATCTTCAGAGAGCCATTGTCCTTCGAAGATCGCCAGCCGATCGGGAACGTTCAGGACTTCCCGCTCTATTTTGGCACCGTGCTCTTCGCTCTCGAGGCCATAGGCGTGGTGACTAATTTACAACTGACTTACAACTATCAGAAATGATTCCCGAGGAATAGTTTCGGTCCTTGAAATTATTCCAAGTAGCTAAGAGCGATCCTAACGTTGTCAACCATTGATTTCAGATAATGCCACTGGAGAACGAGATGAAGGCACCGAAGAACTTCATCAAGTCCTTCGGGGTGCTCAACATTGGAATGGGCACCATCGTAGTTCTGTACACCGCTATAGGATTCTTTGGATACATACGTTACGGTAGCGCTATTCAGGGCAGCATTACCTTCAGCCTGAACGAGCCTCTGCCGCTCGCGAAGAGCGTCCAGATCCTCCTGGCGGTGGCCATCTTCTTCACGCATCCTATCCAGTGCTACGTGGCCATCGACATCGTCTGGAACGAATACATGGCACCGATGATGGAGAAGAACTCGCACAAAATCTTGTGGGAGTACGTCGTCAGGACCGTCCTAGTCCTTGTCACGTGTAAGTGTATCCACATTCGTCACATATGGGGACGTTCATTTAGGGATGAAATAAATTCATTCTAAAAGTGAGGTGTTAGCAAAAATTAAACTGGATAGGATTGGTAAATTCTAAAGGTGTCACAAAAATAAATACCACCACAAATATTGGATCGCACCATTTCTGATAGGTACAGAAAAATAATTTAGTCCTATAAGAATTCTCGCGATTGTTACTCTAACGGTTAACGCGATACCAAGTTTCTCTTCTTGCATTTTTCAGTCTTGCTGGCCATAGCAATCCCGCAGTTGGAACTCTTCATCTCCCTGTTCGGTGCTCTGTGCCTGTCCGGGCTGGGTCTAGCTTTTCCAGCGATTATTCAGACCTGCACGTTCTGGAACGTGCACGATCGCACGGAGAGGATGCTGATGGTGGCGAAGAACATGTCGCTGGTCCTGTTCGGGCTGCTGGGCCTGGTAATCGGAACGTACACGAGCCTCCGTGACATCATCGCGAGCTTCTCTTGAGGTACTCGTCCGCGTAAGTCGACGAGGAGATCACGAACGGCGGCGATCGTGAACGAGGCGAAGAAAATATTAGGATAGGCGTTGCTCCCCGGGGGAAGA
Organism: Hylaeus volcanicus; assembly: GCF_026283585.1. Classification (NCBI taxonomy): domain Eukaryota; kingdom Metazoa; phylum Arthropoda; class Insecta; order Hymenoptera; family Colletidae; genus Hylaeus; species Hylaeus volcanicus. The sequence continues at coordinate 5,771,160 of NC_071983.1, read as the reverse complement.
ACGCGGCAATGTGATACATAGCGAGGATTCGTCACCGCAAGAGTACCTAACGAATGGGTCTGGATTCTTCGGACGAAGATCTTGCTCCCTTTCGAGGACGTATTTCATAAATACGCCTCGCGTCGTGCGATATGGGACGAGCTGGGTCCCGTTTCGAGAGCACAGGAAGAGGAAGAGGACGACGCGCCAACGTGCGCGTCACGATCGGCGAATTCTGGAGATGATGTTTCAACGAAGTCAAGTTCGCCTACTGACAAGGAACTGTTTTTATCCGTTTGTTACAGCCGTGATTTGGATTGGAATCATGGGATCAAGGGATTGGCACTCGGATGAAATGCGAGCGAGCTTTCGATGTATCTTGATTGGTTTAGAACGAAGGAATTAAGTCATCTATTCATGTACATAGACGACGTCGTAGCGGAATCAAGATAGAACCACGCCGTGAACGTTGTGCTCGAGCAATAATGTCTGTCCAATCTTTGGACTAAACGAGAACTTTTATTATTCTTGTCCATCGTTCGAGCTTTCAGTTCGACAATGCGTGACGCGCGTTTCACGAGATCGTCGTACACTTATCGATACTTTGCCACGGGCAAAGGGTCAGATACTCGCAATCATCTCAACCTAAGATAGTCAGTACCATTCACCATTACGTTAATTTTAATAAAATGATCTGTTTAGTGTTTTATATAGACACGTAGCACGTGACTATAAGCGAAACCCATCTGTATCCCGAAATCACACAATCCCCGGCTGCATCTTACGAGAGCGAAGAATCCATCGGTGTCTTCAATAAAAAGTTGTTGGCGTGCCATTAGATCCCTGACGAACGTGCAACTACTCGTTTTAATATTCGGACGTGGTTTTTGCCAAATCAAAGCTTTACATACTTGAAATGTAACGGGTTAAAGCAGATGTTTTAGTTTAAAAATATGGTAAAATAACATTTCGAATAAGTATATAAAGCTGTGATTTCGCAGAAATTGAATTTAGGAGGAAGTCCGAATATTGAAACGAGTTACTGTTGGTAATAGTAGAAGGTAGGTACTCCCTAGGAGGTCATTCCTTGCTTCGACACGCTTCCTTTGCAAAACATGCGATACGTATTCTACCAGTCATTCAATCTCCGTTATAATAACTCCCAAGGCGATTGGTGAAGGTATGTAAGGTCCCAAGAGTCCCGTCTCCAATGCTACAGTTTCCAGTCGTTCCTACAGCAGCCGAGGAGGGGTCAAAGTTCACGCCGAGAGGCGTTCGCGTGGACGCCATGAGATGTCGCTTCTTGCTACGGACTTATGGATCGCTATCGGGGTGGCTGCCCCAGCATGCCTCGATGAAACCACGACGCACCCTCACCGCCAGTGCAGACAGTCTCGAGCGCGGTGCACGCAGGTGTAGACGCACGTGTGCACGCGACCTCATGTCGATTAGTGGTCCGTCCGTGTGTGTGCGCCTTGCACGCGCGTCCTCGTGTACTTTGGCGGCTTAACACCGACCCTGAGAGACTGTAACATCGCGTCCGTCCTGTGTGTTCACCAGCTAACGTAAGTTGCGATCGGACGTCCGAAGGCACCGAATACTTAGGGGACGAGTTAGTTAGTACAGCACGAGTTAGCTGGTGTAGACGAAGCAGTTGGAACCGAAGGTGAAGCTTTGGCATATATCGGCCAGGAGCGTTGAACGATAAAGACTCGAGAGAGCATGCGACCCTTTCAGGATTTTCAGAACTGTCGTGGATCTCTGATGCAGTGTTCAGTGGGCCTTAGGGGTTTGTTCGTGCGATCTTTTATCGAGGAAGGGAAGTTAAAAGATATATTCGAGTCCATTGTTTCGTGTCGTTTCTGTGTTGACACTGGGAGGTGATGTTTGATTATGTAACGCCGAAGAGCCACCGAACGAGGTCTCGTTGAGTTCAAGTGTCACTGAAGGATGCTTGTTTTGTTGTCAGTCCTCGCAGGAGTATGTGAATTGCCTTCGATCGAGGCGATTCAGTCCTTCTTTAGGAATTGAAACAATTAGGTGAATAGTAGTGTTTGAGTACCCCTCGAGAATTAATTGTCTTCTTGATAGGAACCTCTCTGACTCTTACTTTTAGTCGATTCGATTAAGATTAATGTGTTTGATGAATGAACATTCCCTCGCATAAACAATTCAGTTAAAAATGAATAGTTAAGTACTCCAAGGGTTACAAATACTAACGTATTAATTTCCATTCATCTCTAAAATTAAATCGCCCATATAATTAGTTGTTGAAAAATGGCTCTCCGATTATTTTGATCAATGCAGCAACCTCAGAGAATGAACACCAATATTATTATCGAAAATGGAAATTTCGTAAAAATTGTGGATTTCGGTGAACGTAATCGAATCGTGTTAAAAACGTCTTCGATGATTTCTGTTCTTCGGAAAATTGTACCACCCTAAGTGACCGTATTAAACGTTCCGCCTCACGATCGATATATTCCCTTTTAAACCTGGTCGCTGATCCGTATGTTAGGGTGTGTTCGATTTCATCCACGAATAACGGCGCGACGACAATCCCTTTACGTATCATTAGCACGCTAATCCTTCATAGACTAATCGTTTCATCGTGCCAGGAGACTGAAGCAAGCGTGCATATCTTTTATTCATCGTATTTACCGATGGAACTACTGTCACCTGCAATTTGCCATTTTTCACGAGTGTCGCTTGCATGCTAAACCTACCAGCGTGAATAATTCCAGAGCAACTTGTGAAACGTTGTAAACGTATCGTACCAAGTAATTGCCGCGATGAAAAATGTGATTGTCGTGTTAGGGGTACTTACTGTAGAAATTAATTCAATAAAGTAGAACGTAAGGATAGTTAAAATACGATAGAAAGGAGCCAGATGCATCTCCCAAAATTATTTTGGCAATCGTATGTGACTTCAAGAAAGAACGTATTACCCTTGGAGAAGGGCGACTCAGTGTTTGATCTCTTCGTGGTTTCAATTCCCTTTGTGGGTCAATCGATATGCACCCGTCCAAACTAAACTCTAATATGCATTTTCACGAGTCTCGTTCGCCAAATCGGTGCGCTTACTCTTCCTTTATAGCCATCCTAGAGAATCGTCTGACGAACATTGTTTTGATTTAATAGTCGCTGAGACATCTAAAAATCAAAGGAAATAGTTAGTCGTAAACCACATTGACTGATTCATGTAAACAGATTTAATAGATACACAAACCTCCCCCAATTGCTTCTGCAAAACCTCCAAGACTCCTCCCTCATCCAATTCTGAGGACTGTCGATGCCTGCTGTGTCTCTTCTTCAGCGTCTCGAATCTGTCAATCAAATTCCTGTCAACTTGATTCATGTAAACAGATTTAATTGCTGATATAGATACAACCTCCCCCAATTGCTTCTGCAAAACCTCCAAGACTCCTCCCTCATCCAATTCTGAGGACTGTCGACACCTCCTGTGTCTCTTCTTCGGCATCTCGAAGCTGTTAATCGAATGTCAGTCAGTCAAACTAAAAAATCATGTTTCACCGGACTCACCTCGTGCAATTAATTTCAGACGTTGGTGCCAAGTGACCACGCGATGAAAGCTGCAGACGAACTATCATCGCCTCTAGATCTCGGTGCATCTGTTCCCGAGGCCTGCACCGTAGGCGTAGTTTCTAACTCCTCCCGTCACGTGACGGGGAGATCGCCGCGGGCCTGGTTTGCCAGTTGGAAATTGAAATGTTCCGCGGTTAAAGCGCTGCCCAGTCGCTAGACATCCTCTGCCGCGGGTGCATTAGCCGCATTAAGAAGTTCCCTCTTAGAGATCGTGTTACGTCTGCGAATTTCGGTTGTTCCTCGCTGGCGGATGTGTTTAATCTGGTAAGTCTAGACGCCGATTCGAGACCCGTTCTCGGTTCTTCTCGGGGTTCTTGAACCGGAGATGGTCAAAATTCTCGTCTGAAACGGAACGGTGACAGGAGAGAATTCTGAATTTGTTAATATTAGTCTTTTGGCGGAAGTATTCTTGGAATACTCCTTGGAGGAAGTATTCTAGGGTACTTGAAGTATCAAGAAGATATGAATACTGTCAGCAGAGTGGCTTGCGATTAAATAGCCCAGGAGGAAGCCTGAGTTTCTCACAGGAACTTTTATCCTGTTTCGACTCTATCCTTTTGTGTCTTCGGAGCTATAACATCGCAGAATTTTGCCTATCTTTCGTTCTGATCGTTCTACCTCAATGGGACCTTACCTCAATCATCCTTTTCGCCTCGAAACTGGGTTAAAACGTTCGACCATTGAGATTTCATCTGTCGCGAATACCATTGAGAGTTCCTCGACTTCGATACATTGTGCTTGGCGTTTGTATAGCGAGGGGTTGAAGATCGAGGAAGAGTAGCATGTGGTAGGGGATATAGCTTCCTCTCGAATTATTCGTGTCTTTGGCAGATCTTTGTTAGCAGGGATGGAAACTTATGTTTCCGCAACTGTTCGTAGAGTTATTTAACGCAAATTTTTATTTCGATCATCCATTGAATGATGCGCCAGAATATATAAAAAAACAATCGTTGCGGAGTTCAACGAGGAAAGTTCAACGAGGGTGGGTTTAAAAATGGCGATACACTTCCAATTTATTCTCGGCTATTGCGAATAAACCAGTGATATAATAGGCGAGCTGTGCGCGACGACAACATGAAACTGTGAGATACGATTATTCGAGGATGGATAACAGGTCGCCGATACGATGTCACGGCAATTGCAATGGACAAGCGGTTCAACTGTTGCATAACAGTTCTCTCATAGATTGTAACAGCGATTGCTTTCGTACTCCCGTGACAGGAAATAAGAATCACATAATTAAATGTACGTAGATACATATTTGTATAAATCAACCACGATTAGGGGTGATTCCGATTCTTGAATTCAGGACGCTGTAGTGGACCGAGCGTAAAACTGATCCCCAACAAATAAAATGGAGAAGAAAATATACTTTCTGGAATTCGAGGACCACGAGTTAGTATGACGCGTTGATGATTTTCTGAACAGGTGGTAGAATTCTTTCGCCACCTAAAAATAGCGCACGCGTAAATATATTTCTGGTGGCATTGTTTCTGGCCGGTGCAATGGCGAGTTGGTGCGTTCCCCTAATGCACTTCGAGGAAGTAAGAATTAGGAGATCGATTACTATACTTAAGCCGCGACGAACGCCAGTTGCAACGGGGTACGGTGACGTTCGTGTATTAAACGTGACGTCGTATATCGAGGATTTGCACCCCGAATAATCTCTCCGTGTCGTATTGAATCGAAACACGTGTGGCAATAGAGTAATAAAAATTGTTAAATATTAAGACGAAAGTAGGAGGCAATATTTATTTATTTATTCCACCTATGGTTTCCACCGGGGAAGTTTACTCTTCGCATAGTGTCGAGTGACAGATTTAAAGGAATCTTTGAATAGTTATTTGCCCCTTAAGAATCATAAACACTCTATATCTGAGAGATAGATTTCATCAGTTTCGTTGAGCCAAAATACACTGCTGAAAATAATTAAGAGCGCATGCTTGGACAATACTAAGGAACGGACTGAGTACCAGAGATCACAGAAATACTGTGTATTGGGGTCAGTAATATTTTCGCTGAATGTTTGGAGTCACGTTGTGTTTGGAACCTGACGTGGGACAGACGTACTCGAACGCCTGATTCTCTAGTTGTTTTGAGTAGCGTAAACCGAGACGGGACAAAATTACTCTTTTCTAATGAAATTTCTTTGTACTTTACAGGAGAGGACAGCTACTGCCGAAGAAAGTCAATAAACGCACCCGTCAGCGATTTTTCAGGACACGTATCTGTTTTCAGCGTAACAGGTGATGATAATTCGTTAAAGAATCATTTCTACACGAGCGACTGAACTTAATTATTTATCATTATTTATCATCAAGATTTAGAATTACTCCTCGATAATAAATATTTAAACAGCAGACGACTACCGAGACGGCTCTCTATAAATAGAACAGAATCACGCGACGGTGGATCAGCTATTAAATAGTCATTCGTCAGCAATTTTTACAAACTGATGTGCGAGTAAACGTTCCCTCGAACGTTATCCGGCTGCGTATTAATAGCGAACCGCAGGCAATGTCAACGACCAAATGAAATTGTTAAGCAGCCCGTTGTGGCCGTGTTACACGGAGTTAAATGGGGCTTTGTGTGCGGTAATAAGCACCATTGACATAGACGAACGAGCTCCGAATTTAGCGTGACACGCGAGACGTGGCCGTGTCAAAGATCCAGCGAGCGACGTGAAAGAATTCGAGGTGGTCTTTTGGCTCCGGAAGCGGAGATCTCGTGGCTACTCACACCTTCGCCATCGTTTTCTTTCAGCTCTGCCATTTATCTATCGTGTTTATTACTAACAGTCTCTGAAAAATCTATCTTAAAAAATAACAAATTTCTTTCGCGTTCCAGCGATATGGAGTCTATAGGAATCACATTTCTTCAAACTGGCGTACAGAGAGTCGTTCGTGGTCACTCGACCAATCCGATCGTATCTCCTCGGATGATCATTATTCAATCAAATTGATGTCGTGCATCCCAGCCTCCATGCCGAGCGATTTCTTTTGCACGCTGATAAGATAATGATTTCCTCGTTTCTGAACGTTTTCTTCCCCGTGGGCAACTGCGGAGGAATAGTAGAACCATTGTAAAACAGTTCCAGTTGAATTCAATAGTCTCCGCTACAAATCAATCACTCCTCTTGCTATCACTGGTACTACCTACTAAAAACATATTTCAATTCACTAAAACGATTCGATCTTCTTTGACTTCGAAGAAGCTTTAAATTTGGCTACACCTGTGACACAGCGTCCCTATAAAGAAAACGGGAGTCATAGCTGAAAAGACGAGTCTCTCTCGCGTGGTAACCGTAAGTCAGGCGCGTTCTTCGACGCTCCAAGCAGTAGGATCTCGTATCGATGATTCCCAAGCCGTAAAACGCAAGACGTAACGGTGCACGCGGTTCGGCGGAACAACCGTGGATCAATTGGCAGCGCAGAAACGGCGAAGTGAGAATGCAGTCCGTGTAACCTTCAGTAAGTTAACTACATTTGACCTCAATGCAATAATTAAGAGCAATCAGTTCGCGAAAGAATGTGCTAAAGCCGCGATGCACGAGTCCGTACGAGAGATTCGCAATGATGAATTGCGATTTTTGTACCGCGCGGCGTGCGTCGTTGTTGCTCCATATCCGCCAATTGATTAGGGCTTAATGCAACGGAGAGCCTGCCCGCGGATCTAGGTCGATTCTTTGATCCTTAATCGATCGCAGGCGGAAAGCTTGTCGATCTTTGCCCTCGGCGAGCCGCCGGTTCAGACATGATTCTGTTGAATCCTCCTCTGGTAGATTTAAATCGACCTGGAGGCTCGGTTTTCAGCTCGTTTGAACGCTGAACTTGACGGATAGAATATTGCGAGGTTGAAAAAGATGGGGAGCTTTTGTTTTAGGGATTAATTAACGAGGAGGGAAGTGTTACGATGTTTCTCGTGTATTTTATGGTCGATAGTTATCATTGATACCAAAGGTAAAACTGTTCAGGTCTGCTCCTTCAGTGTTGATGCGATAGAATACAACGGGACGATTGTATGTTACGTGTTATAATTGAGATTGAATTTCACGAGTCTTCGTTTTGTGTTTAAAATACAGACGAGAGATCAAAGCGACGAATAACAATGGAGAACGCCAAGGAGGAGACGATAAATATGCAGCTCATCGGTTCCGAGAGTCCGTACAAGTACGTCTGATTCTACTTAAGGCAGCCCAGTGTCTCTTGCCAAGTGTTAGATTTAAGAGTGTCGATATTTACTTTCACAAATATTTGGTACACATGAACGCAGCATTTCTAGTATAAAAAAATCAATCCCCCGCGACACGGATTACATATGCAAATTGATGCGATTGCAGAGTTAACAATGAAATCGCCGGAAGTGGCCTGAACGCGTCGGAAGTTCCAATATCGCCGACTACAAACGTAGAAGACTATGACCCCCATAAACATCGAAATAGGCCGAATCCAACTTCGTGAGTATACGAAATTAAAATATCGTTATTAGTCGATTACCGTTACAAATTATTATTAACAAATTAAGGCGTCCAATTTTATAGATAGTGCCTGAAAGCGTTCCAACTCGTTTGGCACCCCACTTACAAATGCGGTATCGATACCTTCCGTAATTGATATACTCGTTAATGTTTCCCTTGCAGAAACGCGGAGACCCTGATTCACTTGCTGAAGGGAAGTCTGGGCACGGGGATCTTGGCGATGCCAAACGCGTTCTGCAACAGTGGACTTGTGACCGGTGTGATAGCCACAGTGATCATAGGAGTGTTATGCACTTATTGCTTGCACGTACTAGTGAAAGCTCAGTACAAACTGTGTAAACGGTTAAGAGTTCCTATATTGAGTTACCCGATGAGCATGAAGTACGCTCTCGAGGAAGGTCCTGTGTGTGTCAGGTGGTTCGCACCCTATGCACCGTAAGTACGATTCCCTCTGTGCACACGAACACACATAAACATTCGTTCACTTCTTCGATCGTCCTTTTCGCTATTGCCATTCAATCGTACACATCAGAGGCTCTCAGAAAACAGTTTTCGAGGTATTGGGTGCAAGAAGAAAAAGAATTTCAATTTGAGGTGTCGGATACAAGAAGAAAAAGAATTTAGATTTCATTTACGAAAGAATTTATATTCGAGGTATTACGTACAATGAGAAGAATTTAGATGAATCTAAAGATTGAAATTTTTTACTTAGGAACGACGAACGAGCGTTTGTTTATGAAAGGTCGAGAATCGAAGAAACTGATCCGAATCTCAGTAGTAGGATCCTCGAATAGGCACTGTCTGGGCATGGTCGGCCGATTCTACTTGCTTCCTCGCTTTCTACGCGTGAACGTTCAAAGTCATAAGACCGTTGAAGTTTCCTGTACAAAGTTTAATTAGTTCCGTTACGTTAAATCTATTATAAATCATTCCGTCATCTACAAGATCTTAACAATTCACGCACATACACGCACGCACAAATCATGCCACACACAGCGGCATCAAAGCTCCTCGCGCAATTGTAACATGAAAGTTGATATTATTTGCAGAGGTCTCGTAGACGGGTTCATGATAGCGTATCAATTGGGAATATGCTGCGTTTATATCGTATTTGTAGCGTCCAATATCAAGCAGGTAAATAACAGTCGGATAGAGAATACCTTTCTGTCTCGCTTCGTCGTCCGAGCAGTACCCGAAAATGAATGTTTTCGTGAACATTCGTGAGAAAGAAACCCTCAATAAAAAAAAAGAAAAAAAAAAGAAATAAAACGAACAACTGGACCGATCAATTGAACTCATCGACACCGTTCTCTGTTCTGTTGATGAACGCAGGTGGCTGACGAGTACTGGGCACCGTTGGACGTTAAAACGCACATGCTCATTTTATTGCTACCGCTGATTTTGATAAATTACGTTAGGAACCTGAAGTTACTGGCGCCGTTCTCCACTCTGGCGAACGCGATCACGTTCGTCGGGCTTGCCATGATTCTGGTGTACATGTTCGAGGATCTGCCGTCGCCCAGCGAGAGGGAGATGTTCGGCACGCTCCGAAACTTCTCCCTCTACTTTGGAACGACGTTGTTCGCCCTGGAAGCCGTCGGAGTGGTAAGCAGAGGTTCATGTATCTTTTTTGTGCGGGATATGTATTAACCCTTGACAAGATATTTCTCATTTATATTTCTTAATAAGATAAAAACGTTACTTCCTTCATTTTATTTTCATTTAACTCTTATCTACATCTACGTTTCTCAACCTCTTTTACTTTGATCCATTCTACGACGAATAGATTCTCTCGTAAGTCGCTCGACAATCGTGGACACTACCACGATGGGACACCCTGTAGATGGGAGTACGTAGAAGAAAGAACGGAGTAGCGAACCATACCCAGTGGAATATTTCTGTTCAACGGAGATGTACAATTTAGAACAATATCCGTTACGCGGCACATTAGTTTTTCAATTTTACCCCTACCCAGTACGATCGATCTATCGTCTGGCCTCGTCGATCGTTCCCCGTGACGGCTGGCGAAACGAGTAGGCCTCTGCGCTTAGAATAGATCAACGGCGCCGCTGCATCGTTAATAAACAAATAACTGGCCACTTACGAACAAGTTTGAGATTGCCGTGATCAGATTGTCAGTGCGTCAATGCAATCCCTGCTATTATTTTCCAGCTGTTCCCAACCCAACGGCCGATCTCCGTGGTTCTCAAACAGTTTCTCTTTTATAATCGATCAGAGTTCAATCGCAAAAGAATAATTTCTGATAATTTCCTAAATTTCTTCCCTTCGATCATGTTCTTTTCTTCTTCTTCTTTTTTTTTTACTTTTGGAGCAACGAGGAGATGCTTTATTTACTCGAATCAACGCGTGCATTGACTTTTCTGTCGCAGATCATAGCGCTAGAAAATAATATGAAGACACCTCAATACTTTGGCGGCTACTGTGGTGTCCTCAACATTGGAATGACCGTGATAGTGGCGCTATACATTCTCATGGGATTCTTCGGTTACATAAAATACGGATCCGATGCCGGCGGTAGCGTCACCTTCAATCTACCCCGTGATCAGGTGTAAGTAAACGGTATAAAATACAATGGCGTACAAAAGTCGCCTCGATTAAATAGTCGTCGTACTTTCTACGGATTTCTTTCGCAGTATGGCGCAAAGCATCAAGATTATGTTCGCGATCGCCATTTTCATCACGCACGCTCTGCAAGGATACGTCCCTGTCGAGATAATATGGAACACTTACCTGGATCAGAAGATACAGAGGCGAAAACTTTTCTGGGAGTACGTCTGTCGTACCATCATCACTTTGGTGACGTGTAAGTGAATTACTTTTACAGTTCCGTTGTTTTCTGGTCTTTCTAAGGTTGTTGTTCCGTGGATTTCAAAACAAAACTTCGAACGTTGCCACCAGTCAGATTCAAGCCTTCGAAAGATTATTATTGCTCGTTGACTTTAATCGAGGGTTGAACAAACTTCCGAAGACAATGATTTTCCTACGATCCCTCCGCCATAAATATCTGTAATGTCAACGAAAGAATCGGACTTGTAATTGGGCAATAAGCCTAGTAGCGAGATATTCGAGACCAGCGTGAGCTTCGTGATAGCTCCATAACGAACACCTTATAGTATCATAAACGGAAATTAACGCGATATTCTCGATTCCATCGCTACTCTCACTGAATGCTGTCGAACTCTGACGATGGCCATCGGAGTGTCATCGGTCATGGTGAAAAGAGGGGGTAGAGTTCCTGTCAACTGGACAGCTGATAAGATCGAGACGTGTTTTCATACCATCGATTCATTTACGTTTGTAATCGATATTATTGTATCAAGCTATTCCAAGACACGTGACTATAATACCGTTATCCATCGATTACGTCAAATTTACTAATTGTTTAATCTTGTCATTAGTATACGATCAATCGTATGCAAATATATGAAAGTGATATTTCGATTTGACAAGTTGATCGTTATTACAGCGACATTACAGGAACTGTTCGACACTTGTTCGATTCTTTCGTTGATCTTATCACGTTGACTGCCAAACTAGTAATCGTGAAAATTTCTACGAGTTTGTATATAATTAGGAATCATGTAATCTAACATTTGTGGTGGCACTTATTTTTCCAACCCCTTTAAGATTTTCCAACCCCTATCCAGATTAATTTTCCTCGACACCTCACCTTCGGAATTAAATCATTTAATTCCTCGGTGAAATTTCTTGTCACTCATACCTGACAGTCAACGCGTTAACTATCTAAAGAACGTCGGAGTAAATCGAACGATTTTTTTCTGTACAGTCACGCTGGCTGTCGCCGTGCCCAGGCTGGGACTGTTCATCTCGCTGTTCGGAGCACTCTGTCTTTCAGCCCTTGGGATAGCCTTTCCAGCGATCATCGAGATCTGCGTGCTCTGGCCGGAAAGAGAGCTGGGTCCTTGCATGATCCTGCTGGTGAAGAATTTGTGTCTGATCGTATTCGGTCTGCTGGGTCTGGTGGTGGGCACCTACGTTAGCATCGTCGACATAGTAAACTCCTTCAAGTGAAGGCTGGGAACAGGAACGACTCAAGAGAAGCAAAGAGCGAAATTATGAGGGGGAAAGAGAGAATACAAAAAAAAAAAAAATGGGAACACTCGTTCGCGTAGGGGACGCGCCGCAGCTTCGATCAGTTTAGCTTACAGAGCGGTGCATTAGGTAGACAGTGCCTCGTTAAACGCAGTGGCAGAGAGTATTTTAGGGAACGCGAGCAGCCAGAGATCAGATTCGGGATAAACGCTTCACACGCGTCGCCGCCGTTTCTAGCACACGTAGACCGAATTCGTAGTTTTTAAACGATAAGACGAGAGGATTGGTACCGTGTTGGGCAGGTGGTTCGAAGGGTACGGTCTCTCTGGTCAAAGAGGTGGGAAATGAACGGTGGTGCACCCGGAAATGTAAAGAAAGAAAATGTTACCTTGGATACGCCACTGAAGACGGATAAAATGAACTCGGGTGTCCCTATAACATTTTGCTCAAACTTTCCTTCGGTTCGGTGAATTTTACTAATCGCATATGCGCCATTTACTAGCTAATATGTACGTTACGAATTTATAAAGTTTATGAATGTATCATAAATTCGTAAATATGTCAGAAATTGGCGAGCTTTGTTGTAAATTTCTACAGATTCTATAGATTTGTTACGAAGTTGTGAACTTCGCTTTGTAAATTTATCAAGCTATCGTTTTAAAGTTTGGCTAAATATTTTAAGTACACTGAATATAAATGGCGATTACCGAACAGAGGCCGAAAGGATCGATGCTTTTTACGAACGTCAGGCGAAAGAACGAAAAACGTGTCGATACTTACTAATTGCAAGGATGAAATGTATCGTAAATGTACGTCTCGCCAAAGACTATAACTTGCCAAAGTTCGAGGCTAAGTTGGAACCACGTTTCTTGCCATTTGTGGTAGAAATATTACCGACGATGTTAAACGGCGACTTTGAACGTGGTGCCTATATGCATGACTGATCTCTAGCTCGATTTAGTTGCACTGCCTACAAGTATTAGAATAAGAACTAACACGCACGACTTAAAGTCTCTGTGGGCTTTGCTCCACTGGAGTCTATATAATGAAAGTACCTTAGATAACTCATTAACGAAATAGGCCTTATCGTATAAGCAATTCCCTTGACGAGGTAGTCGTTCCGTAGTCTTAGATCTTCTAAGTAAGGATTCACCATTCTTTCTCGTGAGACGAGATGAAGTAGTGGGAGAAGCCAAACTGAGTATTGGGATAGTCTCTCTCAGTCGTCCCGGCAGATGAATTTATTCTGTCTAAACTAGAATACCATAGACGGATAATAAACAACATTTCATTCGACAGCACATTATCGAACTGCGTTAATTTAAAATACGATAAAAGTTTGTACAGATTTGTATCTTCATCCTTGCGATTAGTACCTCGTCTCGCAATAGCTTGGCCCGAGGATACGAAAGTCCAAATCGAGTGACCAATCGAACGACGCCCAGCACCGAACTCAATTCGCTCTCGAAAATGAAAAGAAGAAGAAAAAAAAAAAGACAAATCGTCGATGATATCACGCGACAAACGATACCTGTGATCGAAGATTTTATACAGGAATGAACGATGCATTTCTATTGAATTGTTGAACGAGTTACCAGATGTATACAGACGTTAATTGTTCTCCAACTTCCGGTAGGATGTTCGCCAGTCGTGACACGAGTACTTACGTTTGCGTGCAATGCACACTGCGCGCCTACGGGGTTGGGATGAAAGTATTTATGGGAATTGAAATTTAATTTGATCTGGTTGAGAATGCGAATGAGTTTCTGTAAGAACTCTTCTTCCAATCTTATACGCGCAGTGAGCGTGGTTCGGGCGTTGACAAAGGATATTTAACAGCCATTGATATTTGTAGAATAGAATTATCGGTGTAGGCACCTACTTGTTAACTTGCTGTTACGATAGAGCGTTATTGATGATGTTGAAAAATGGCTTTAGAAGAAACGAGAGAGAGAGTTTATGTCAGCGTTGCCGAAGATGATCTGATACGTATGTCGTAATTAACTCTTGGACCATTCAGGAAGGAAGGAAAGAAAATCGAAGGAAGTTATTCGGAGGTCGGTGTACTCTGAAGAAGGGTTGAAGAAGATGAGAAGTTAACACTGTTGCCACTCAAAGATTTATACGAAACTAATTATTTATACTTTTGTTACCTCTGAAAAACGGTTGAAGAAGATAAAAGTTAACATTGTTGCCACTAAAAAGATTGATATAAAATTAATTATTTATACCTTCGTTACCTATGAAGAAGGATCGAACGAGATAAAACTCGACACCTGCGTTCCTCAAGAATTAAAAACGACCAAAATGTGTTCCCCAGGAGTGAAACTAAATGAATTACTTTTTATTGTCTTCACTCTAAGGAAGAGTTCTCATCGATATCTCCTCTCAACGTCGGAACCTTGCTGCAGTCGTACACTATGACGGAGAAAAGCAATAACAAGGACGATGAAATGCTATGGGTCGACAGATGCCCAACCGATACACGTAGAGCATTCTTACGCCATATTTTTTAATCGAGAAGCTTGCGCGACAATTCCAGCTGCTGCAAGCGAAGCAGGGTAAACCAAACACAGTTCAAACGACACCGTCATGACGAGTTATCGCTACTTTGTATTTGTATCGTCACTAATAATTGCGATTTTGCATCGAATTGCACGTTCGTTCGCGTCACAACGCTCTGCTGAGCGAGAATCAGGGACGGGCAAAATTTCTAATCGGATAAAAAGAAAATTGAATTGTTAAATTGATAGAAATTACATTCCTTGCCTTTATATTTAATCACTCGTAACTTCAGTTTAAACAGAAATGATCATTTTGTTACCATATGTTAAATTACCAATCTTCCACGTGCTTTAACAAGGTTGGTACTTTAACGTACCAAAATGGCGAGTATGTGTTTGAATTAGAGTTACGATATCGATTGAATATAGAGAAACAGAATCAATTTCTCTTGCCTGTCTCTGGCAAAAATCGATTCGTTTACGCGTCTTTAATGGATCCACGACGATCGCACAATCATTCTGCCGCAATGATCTTTCGTTCGTCGCGACGCTTACCGACTCGTATCGTTCTCCTGGAATTTTACATGTTAAAGAAAGAAAGAACAGCGAAAACGAAGGAAACATCCAAATCGAAGGTCGTACTTACGATAATCGAGAGGACATCGGTGAAACCAGGTACGCGTTCGCGGCATCCCTTATTTCCGGCTGTACCGATTTATTCGGAAAACAATCGTCGAGATTTTGTACGTTTCTAAAGGGTTTCTTTTTTCTTAAGAGATCTGCATTTTGTGTGCACGTTTTAAATTTCAGTTCTTTCTTTTTCGTCGTTATATGTCTGATATAATAAACACTCTATTCTTACCTGCACCGTCTTATTTACCCTGGATGTAACGAAAATCTCTCCTCGAGCATTTTCCACTGGAGGGATGTTCACGTCTCTGGTGTTTCATTTCACC
The DNA here is from genome assembly GCF_026283585.1 of Hylaeus volcanicus. NCBI lineage: Eukaryota > Metazoa > Arthropoda > Insecta > Hymenoptera > Colletidae > Hylaeus > Hylaeus volcanicus. The sequence continues at coordinate 5,755,564 of NC_071983.1, read as the reverse complement.
GTATGGAACAGAGTTGGTCACAGAGAGGAACAGTGAGGTAAAGTAACGATTCTACTTGGTACTTTCTTTTTTATATAATGTATTGTAATTTTCACTAATTCGTACGATTCCTAGTAAATGTTTCGTCAGACTTAGCTGGGCTATTATTTCTCTTGTAAATCGGTCCGCAACGCTATCAGTGTGCTTGTTCAACGTCGACCCTGAAAATAGTTCTCCAGAGCGCAATCGGTACATTCCAGACTTAACTTTCGCCCAATTGGTTTTTGTAAATTTGAACATTTATTCGTGATTCGTTTCGTTTTTTTAATTTAGAGAGGGTCGACGAAGTTAGCACTGTAAACATTGCAAGAATCTTCGATTTTTCAACCGATCGAGCCGATTCGCTGTCAACAACAATCTTTCAAGACAAAAATAAGGTGCGTCGGTGTTTAAATATATGCTTTTTTTTTTGTTTTCATACGTGTAAACCGAAGGATACATCGTCTAATATTAAATCGAACCGCGATACTCTTTTACCAATGTCTTCAACGTCCACGCGCAATTTTGGTACATCTAGAAATTATAATAAATAAATAATTCAATGATTCTCTCGTCTCAAACAAGCTATTACGTACGCTTCGATCTTACTTTTAAAAGTTATCTTTAAAGAACTTTCACGCTAAATCAATGGAATTATACAAAACGACGATTCAATTACATTTACAATTTCATTATTTAAATTGTTCGCATTAGTTCGGTGCTCTCATTCTTCGCAGCTTTAGATAAACGTAAATAAATAATAGCTGATTTGAAATAACGAAATCATCCAGTGCAGAGCGCTAGGATATCAAATAAATCACAGAACGAACGTGTTGCGATAACGCCAAAGAATAATTATAAAATAAAAGAAACGGTATTCGACTGAAAAACGATGCCGAAGATACTTCCACCGAAGTGAATACGCTCGATAGATACGCTCTGCTAAACTCACGATAAATAGACGTAATTACAATAAAGAATCGATCGATAACTTTCTACAAATTCACAAATCTCGACCATCGTCGTTCTCCGGCTTACGATAAACTCCAGTGTGACTTTATTAAATTAACAGTAAGTGTATAAACACGCGTAATATTCATCCGTGAATAACAAACTAAAGTATTGTAATAAATACGATATCACTTCAGACGAAAGTTGAGACTGTAATAAAGGACGCCGACCGGGGTACCCGGGACAGAATCGAAACGAAACTAGAAAAATAGCCGATGAATTTACTGCGGCGTTCTCCAGGTAAACGATTGGTTGACGCAGGGACCAGCTACGCCTCTGAAGGAGCCAATTGCAACACCGATGGGAGAACCGGTTTCGGATTACGCGTGGTCACCACTGAAGTAACTACTCTGCATCATGAACAGTTTGTCGATGGGGTTGTGAATCGCCGCGTGCAAACTCTGCGACAAGGAGGGTGCCTCGTGCGACGTTGGCCCGTGGTGAGAGTGGGAGCCACCCTGATGACCGCCGTCTTGTCCGCCGCCGCTTTCGTTCTCGCCTATGTCGAAGCCAGCCTCCGTGCCGTCCAATGACAGATCGCTGCTGCAGAAGCTCTCGCCCGAGTGGCCAGGGTATGCGTCTGAAATACAGGAAAAATAGTGGTCAGGGGATTGGGTCGAATCTTGCTTAGGTTTGTCAGACGTGTTAAGACTAGTCACTTGCCCCGTAAAATAATTAACGAATGAACATTGGTAGGTTTACCGTTAACCCTTTGCACTCGAGACCTCTTTTTTGGTATCTACCAGTGACTCGAGATGCTTTCTTGACATTCTACATTCTACATTCTGTATCGCCACGAATGTTAAGCTTCGATCGACACTTCTAGTTCCAAAGAAACATTATTGCTGGTAGATTTGCTACGTGGGACCTAGTGGTGACTGAGACTCACCTCTCGAGTACAAAGGGTTAATACTTTATTTTCAGAGGCTTCTCGAAGCTTTAACTTTAAATAACCTCCTACGAATTATCGTTTAAAAGCTCCCAAAAATAAAATATCGTTATCCTCGATGCCTCGAGCCCTGTCACCGTACAAATACTCGTATCGAGGGGTATATCGAGGAAGTTCCCGTTTGCAGGAGCATGATCAGCGCTCGGAGTCTGGATAGGTCCGGATAGGTAAGGCGCGAAAGTTTTCTCTGCCAAGACGGTGGTGTTCGTCGAATACGCGTTTTAAATGAATGTCTACGGTGAGAAGAAACTTACCGTCGGGCGAGTACGGGTTATTGGGGTTGAGCGGTTGGGTGGCTGAGGGGAAGCTAGAAGATTCCCCGTCGCGCATGTTCATGGCGTTCAAGTAATGACCTGCGAACGAGATCAGACGATTGGCATTGTAACCAGTGACGTTTCACCAAAGCCCCATTAACCAGTCTTCGCGACACCTCGCGAGGGTGTGGGTGGTCGTTAGGTAGAGTAGAGAACAGAAACAGGAAAGAAACGAGGGAATCGTGCGTAATTTTGCGCCTGGGTAACAGTCACGTTCCTCTCTTCGAAATTAAAGAACTTTCGAGTGGAAGCTATTGCAAAAGTGCGCCTGAAATTCGCGCTCTGATTATGCACCCGTGTAGCTAGGTCCATGCGTGATCGCATGTATTATTCTTTGAAACAAGAATTTATTATTGTTCTAGTTGACGACATTTCTGATTATTATATTCAAACACTATTTACCTATGACAAAGCTCTCGACCTGTTTCTCTATATTTTTCTCTTATTCTCGAAGTAACCACTTAGAAAATCACGCGAGAATTTTTAAATTATCTCGTTCCGTTCTAGAGTTATTTAATTTTGAATCGAGGGATCCCACCGTGCGGGGGTTGTTCCGTGGCGACTCTAGTTGCCTAAACGTTGGATAGAATGGCTTACTGTGATCGCTGTGAGGGCTCTCCGTCCGTCGTTCCTCCTTAGGCTCCTTGTCGGATCCAGGCTCCGTCTTCGCCTTCCTCTGTAGCTTCTTCATCTTCGCCCGTTGATTCTGGAACCAGACTTGGACCACCCGCACGCTGAGGCCCGTGTCCTTCGCCAGGGCTTCGCGCACCTTCCTGCACGGTTTCGGGGAGATCTCGAACGAGGCTTTGAACTGACGCCTCTGGGCGGACGTGAGGATCGTTCGCGGTCGTTTCGGGCCCCGACGACCGTCTCTGGGCCGATTTTCGTCCAGCAGATCGTCATCTGTTGGAACGATTCGATTAATTTAGTTAATTTCTTAGCAGCGCTATAAGGGTCGAGAACGCTATAAGAAATCTCATTAAACCGAAGCTTAAATGAATATCCGTAGGAAGTCGTGACTAACAAACTGCTCCTCCATCGTTTCCCGCCATGAACTTTGTTTTCAAACGAGTTTCGAAATAAATACTCCTCTTACAATCGAATTCAAACGAAATCTTTTTTCACAGATTGGCGTATCCTTATTTCGACCGTGATTCGCGCGAATCGTTTCTAATTACTCTTGGTTTAAGTGTAGTTACCTTGAAAAGAGACAGCCTCGATTCGAAATTCCTGTAGGCTTTTACTTTGGATGTCTTTAGATTGTAGTAGTACAACCTGCGAACAATGCAACAAGGTATGTACAATACGTTCTCGCACGTGCGTCGATTATTTCGTTATTCTCTCTTTGTTTACTTTATTTTTTTCTTTTAGATCGATGTTCGACGTACACGATCGGATCGACAACGCGACGTGGATAAAAAGCGAACAAACGAAATATCGCGAAACAATTCGACTGCGATTCTAGGTTTAAACAATTTTTTCGTGGTTTCTCGTAGTTGTTTCCGAACAGATCGCCAATCTCGATTCTCTCGAAATTAATGGTGAACAAATACGTGATAGTCGAGCAGTTTGCTGTCAAAGTTCTCGGTTCGACTTTAATTCTAGTTTCGTGGAACGTGCACCCTGGGAATTTGCTAATTCTCGGTCGACACGCGTTGCATCGAGGACTAAATATATTTCTGTGTAAGCTAAAGGGAAATATCTTATCGATTATTAGACTTTTAACACGTTGAATGCCACATCAGGTCCTGGGTATAGTCCTTAGGACTCTAGGTGTCTTTTTATCTTTCCCTATTCTTTGTTTATAGATTTGGCGCTTAACGTGTTAATCAGCTGAGAGGAACGTAGAAACATTAACGTGCAAATGAGGAACTTTCTGAAAAAATGCCTGAGAAACTGTTGCAGGATATACACTTGCTATTACACTTGGGGATTTCTATATATTTAAATATTACAGTCGCTAAAAACATATTACACTGTTTCGTTACACCGAGAAATGTTGTATACGAAGGTAATTCTTTTACCAGAAGTGCAGACTTTTCGGGACGTTAACGATAAAATTAAAAGGCTCGAATTTTGTTCAAATATCATGTTTCTCCAATGCTAAAAGATCACCATATAACTCTTACATAAATCCTTATTATTGTTCACAAGGATGCAAATAAAAGAAACGATAAAAGTGTAAGCATTGGTAGTTCTAAGCTCCGACGCAGAAGAGCCGTGTTACCATGCACGCAGTGTGCAACCGAGACGCCATTTTGGTACACGGCGAAACTTAAGACGTACAACTACCCTGACCATGACAAGTTCCATTACGACTTACGAAATTTATATCGAAAAAGAAAACTATTACTTTCTCCCTTTCACTAACTACGTGTCCACTTCGTTATTATATTTTTTGAGATCCTCAATAATGAACCACAGCCAAGAGACCAACCCTCTCAGCGATAAAATGGCTGCGTTAATTAGCCGTGTACATGGGAATGCGTGTCTTTAATCGTCAGCACCGACCTTGGGGACTGTTGAGGTACAGTTCGTGCTCGTAGTCCCGTCTGCAGATCGGTTGTCCCTGCCTGAGGAAGTACTGGGCGCCGGGCGGCAACGGTTGCCCGCACATGCAACACGCGAAACACTCGACGTGGAAGACCAGACCAGGGGCTCGTAGCACGAAGTCCGAGCAGCTGATCTTCTCCATGCACCTCGCGCACTTCACGCCGAAGATCCTCTCGTAATCCGTACGACAGTAGAGTTTCAGCTCGCGGATGAAGCACGAGTGGGTGAGGGGCGTCGCGCAGGCAGCACAGGACAGACACTCCTCGTGGTAGTTCCTGCCAGCGACCTGCATCACGTACTTGTCAGCTATCGTGCGACCGCAGCCGGCGCAGATCGTCTCCAGGAGGCCAGACTCGGTCTTCACCGAGACCGACGGCTCTGAAAACGGCAAACAGGGGTTGCTGAACGCGACGTTGGACGTTTTTATAAATAGTTCTTCTTTGAACGGTAATAATAATGGCATGGTGTTTTATGTTTGTTAACCCTTTGCACTCGAGAGGTGACTCTCAGATACCATTAGATTTCACGCAGGAAATCTACAATACCTAACGTACGATACAACACGTTTCTTTAGGTTTAATTTCTTTGGAGCTCGAAGTGTCGATAAAATGATCGTAAAGGTAAGGCGGGGTAAAGGTGACCTTATTCTCAAATCTAGATAGCTTAGAATTCATGGCAATAGAATGCTAAGAAACATCTCGAGCTGCTGGTAGATACCAGAAAAAAAGGCAAAGAGTGCAAAGGGTTAACGCATTGACTGCCAGATATTTATTTTTTAAAGTTTCTGCTACGATTAGACATTATTTAGATTGTCGGAGGCTACATAATCAAACGTTTATTGTGGCATTTATCAAAATTCATGAACTCCATTTAAGTTCGTCTCCTTCGATGATTAACTTTTAGAACTAATTTTTCCAGTCTGAACACTCGCATTGGAAGCATCTGTTGCGTTAATGGGGATCGTTATCTTTCTTAGATTTCGAATGTTCACGCGCGAGCGTCGCTGAAAAATATTTTTGCCCGAGGGAGACAAATGCGCGCGGAGTTATTCGGAATGATATGACTGTCAGGCTGAGAAATGTGATAGCGTTCTAGAGCAAAGCAATATTGCGAGACCCATGAAATTTATTCCGTCGCTTATCGATTGTCGATAGCGATAAAGCGATGTTACGATAGAGCGCGATACGATAAGTTTCTATTTGCACAGGGCAGGGATCTCCCGTTTAATCATTTTCGAACGGAAATCTTCTATCTTAATTACAGTGTTATCCACGAGGGTTGAAACACCTGGTGTCAACGATGCTCGACAGTTTTCGAAACATTGCGACTTGGAAACCTAATTTAATGCTTTCTAGCATACGTGTTCTGAATGATTTCGCGTGGAATATGTTCCATCTAAGCTGGCTATTTTCTACGGGTACTTTTTAATGAACGCCCCACTTTCGGAATTGAGTTTTTTAGTTCCTTAACAAAGAGCCCTAATCGTCCAAGCAAAGATAAGTCGCATCTTACCAGCGTTATTGTTGTCGTTGGCAGGACGAAACGTGATCTGCGGCGCGGAGGAGCCCATCCTCGGCGGACCCGTTTCACCCTGGCGGCCCAGGGTACCCGGCAGCGGAGGGTAGAATTCCAACATGGTTCCCGATATCCTTGGCGAACTAGCGATTCCTCAACGAACCCCCCACCACCACTTTTCCCCGTCGCACTCTCAAGAAATCCTCCAAGGAAAACGCAACAACCGAACGACGAAGTGGAACCCTCGAACAAGAAACGATCCGCCGTCGAATCACACTGCCGGCGAACCCCTGATCGCCGAGTCCCGCCGATTTCGCGGTATTCACCGTCCACGAGAGAGCACCGAAGAGTGTCCACGGCACGAAACTTTCCTCCGATAGTTTACATTCGCACCCGGTGCCACGTAACGCGCGGATGGTGGCGACGAGCTTAACCCTCGCCGGTTCTTCTATGTCGCGACAGGTTTCAAGAGAAGGTCCTACGGGCGTCTCGAGGCGTCCTGACGGACGTCCAACTCTGACGAGCCCCAGACATCCGACCGTTTCTCATCCTAACGTTCTCCGTTTCTTCCTGTATGTGTTTTCTTCTCGGCGTTCCTGCAGGTGGTGGTTCTCTCGAAGACGCGTATCCTGCTCCTCCGCGACGATGACACCTCGCACGCGTGTCGGCGGCCCGGAATCTCGAGCTTTTTTGACGCCAGCCACTGCATCGACAGCGAACATCAAGACCCCCACCCCCACCCCCCACCCCACCCCTGTTCGCTGGTCGACGACGTCCACCCACTCCGAGGCTAGGCGTCGCGAGATAGACGGACGATCGACGAGGGTGAACGGGGGCGGGTTGCCTTCATCCCCTAGACCAGGGTGATAGCTACCAGACGAGGGATTGGCGGCGTCGGGACCCGCCCTTGGAAACAGGAGCATGGGGCGGGGGACGCGCGAGCGTCGCGGTGCTCAACCGGTCGTCCTGCGAACAGGGGAGATCAATATTTCGCGACCATTGCCAGTGACGTACTGTGGCCTCCAGGATTCCTTGAATTTCAGCTTCTCGCGAATTTCGACTCGATTGTCCAGTTGGTCGAACTTTTTGGAGTATTCTCGGGGGTAGAAGGGTGTACTGGATGTCCAAGAGGAGTAACGAGGCTGCAGGGTGTAGGATGTTCGATCGGTAGTTCGTTTTGGGACCCTTGGATGGAATTTTAAAAACTTTGTTGCGGTTCGAGAATCTTAGCTAGTCGGTTCCATAAGTGTTCGTACTCTATATATTTATTGAAACAATTTGTCTAATTTAAATCAGCGACGGGCGAAACCCTAGACTTGGAATAAATCTGAAGTTTGACGATGTGTCTGTCTCGTTTCCTTCTTCCGGAGAATGGTAATCTTTTCGGTGCTCCGCGAGAGTATACTCGTCAAATTATTTTGTTCTTGTCGTGCTCAAGACGAGTTAAATCGCATGAGTTTATTGTTAATGAGTTAACTCGAGCTCTTTCCTATTTAAAAAGTTCATGCGATTCAACTCGTCTTGAGCACGACAAGAACAAAATAATTCGACGAGTATACTCGCGCAGATCACCGAAAAGGTTAAAACGAGAAAGCTCGTATCAATTTTTCCGGAAATCGCGATGGTAATTGTCGCGAGGAAGTCACGGCGATGCAGGATTTCACTTTCCCTTCCATATGATCCGCCGGCGCAATGTGGTCGCTCGTACGGGGCCAATCAAGGCTGCGAATAGCTGGAAGACAGACGGACCTCGAAAAATTGACATATTGAGTGCATCGATGTTTGCTGATTCATTGTCTGCGCAGAAATCATATTTGGCAAACAAAAAGCTGAGGGTTTCTTTGTCTCTGTGCTTCGATCGGGACGTGTAATCCCCTGTACAAAGTGCTTCGAAGTCGATATGAAATCTGGCACCGGGGAAAAAGAGTTTGTTTTACCATTTCGTCACGAGTATTTGCAAAAAGAGGGCCTTCGCTATGTTCCAAATATAATCTTTATCGACGTGCACGAGACGCGGATCGTCTCCAACAATTACATTTGCATTACGTTACATTAGGTAAAACAAAGAGTGCAAACGGTTTGCAACATTAATATCGAATCGGTTGCACCGTGCGCGATCGGCCTTACCTAGATCCACGGTCGCTTTAGTTGCATGCGACCGTGGATCTAGGTAAGGTGTCAGAGTGGTTTGAAACTGATCGGTTGCGCCGCGTGCGATCGGCCTTGGTGTTAACGCGTACTCTTTTCAATTTCAGTGTCTATCTACCGCGACCAATGTTACCCTTTGTTTCGCTGAATACCTCGGGGTTCGCAGGAAAGGAATCGCGAATTTCGGAACAGTGACACGCGGAAAATTCTTCCTGAAATCTTTGATTACAAGTTTCGATCGCTGCCTCGGAAGTTCTGGAACATCGTCGGGAGTTTCGAGAGGAATTCCTTTCGAACACAGAGCTTCTCGACAATTTCATCCTCACGGAAAAAAAAAAAAGAAGAGGCGACCGTTCCTCCAAGGAGGGAAATATTCTATTCAAAGGAAACGCCGCGACGCGAGAACGGAGCAACCAGTTGGGAAACAGGGGTATCTCGCGAGAAAGTGGAACTCGTCTCGAAGCAATATCGCGCGGACTCCGTGGGGAGAGGGGGGGGGAGGGGTTTGGCGCGCCTCCGTGTATTTTGTCGCAAAAGTCGAGGCGCGTCGCGAGTATTTGGCCGTTTGTCGGCCGGCGTAAATACGCGACAATGCCGTCCTTTGTGGGGCTCGTCTATCAGAGATGTTTGCCAAATAAAAGCCTATATGGGGGCTCTTTGTCTCTGTGCGCGGACGCGCCGTGGCTACCCCTCTCCAATGATACGCCTAGTTGCCTATGAAACTCTGGTATGCCCCCACGGTGCTCGTACAAAGGGGCATCAAGTTGGCGGTAATGGTGATGCAAAGTATTTCAGGGTGGAACACGTGCGTAACGTCGAGGGGTGCCGGTGCCCTCGGACGCGGTAAATCGGGGCCGACAGCTAGCATACGTTTCGCCGGGGTGGGGGTGTTTGTGGGCCAAATTTCTAGCGAAACCTATCCTTTGAAAAACAGCGAAATCGGGAGATCGCAAGCGTCAAGAGCGACGTTGTTCGTTGATTGGGTTGCTTGGTGCTCCGGCAGCTTCGATTTAACAAAAAGAGGAACGCGTTGAGAGACGAGTTAGGCGTATCGAAAGTGAAATGGAATCGAAGAAGAAAAGAACACGAGTTATCTACATCTAGCCTAGGTAACCACCAACCTGTTGTACTTTTTAAACGTGCTCGTTAGATTCCAAGCCACGCGAGGTGGCAATGGTTCGCGATTAATGAATTTGACTATTTAAAGGATGCCCTATGGAAAATCCACAGCGCGTATTAGGATGCAGAGACACCCCCTCGGTGCGTGACCAAAGGGTGTTTAGAGGCCCGCGCGCAGGGGATGCTCTAGCTCCCTTCCAATCGGGAAACAACGCTGGAACCGTATCGGCATAATTACACGGACAGCGTCAGTGTCACATATCCCGAACAATGCACAAAACGGGCCTGGATGGGTGGGGTAGATGCACCTGCAAGGAGCCATATTTCATCCATCATTCGGACCGACTTTTGTGCCTTTATGCACCATGAAATCGCGAGGGTCATTGGGTTTCCCTAATTTCTATTATGCTCGGATAAGACCGCGTTAGATATCGACCACTCCAGTTACAGGGGATGCTCGATTTCGAATAATGAGCCGTAATAAAAAAAAAACCTGTAGAAACGTTGAAGGACGGTGTCGCGAAATTATTTTTTAAACCATTTAATTATCGCGCCAGTAATTCTTATAGTACAATGATGCTATATCGTAACGTGATACCGTAGCGTTCGAGTATTAATTCGAGTATCAAGTCTTTCTTCGACCACGGTTTCGAGTTGAAAATAAAAATCTAAAGGGTGGAGTATTTTGTTGAAAGTACAGATCGAAGGTGCATTCCGTGGAGAAAGAATTGGAAGCGCAAGTACAAGTTTTCGACACGTGGCCCTCCGCGCACCCTTTGGTCACGCATAAAGGGCTGTCGCTCCATCATAGTACGCATCGAGGAGTCTTGAACCCAATTGCGGCACGGAGATTCACGGAAGGGTGCGCCCCATTTAAAATTACCGTCATTGATTATAAATTATTCGATGCAAACTGTACAACTTGATTAGGGGTACGCGCGAGAGGGTAAATATCGTTGCTTTGCTAACGAAACGATTCTAGAACGTTCTTTTATTATCAGCTACAAAATTCTGAAACCATTCGATGGTAAAATACTCGAATGTTTCGGTGCTGAAATGTAGGGATGGCGTGAAACAATCACTAACTGTAAGCGGTTCGTGTTAATTGTTATCGTTGATGTCTCCCCTTAGGGGAAATTCAAGAAACTACAAACGAGTCAAATTTAAATTATATTAAAATTACATTAACATTGCTTTTGGACCATATTATAATACATATATAATCTAAGAACAACATAATTCGTGAAAAATAAAAAGAATGTTCTCTACCACTCAGAAGCGATCACGAAGAATCACGAATCACTGTGAACAATCATCGTGATTGAGAATAAACGTGATCGAATCACGAATGATTCAAAAGTAGCAGTTCACGCCATCTCTACCGACATGCCTCGACACTTCGACGACAAAGTGCTGAAATTTAGCTGCGATTCTGCTCTGAAATTTAAAAGGTAGTTCTTGTCGATCGAGTGGCCCAATTGCTGAAAAGAACCTGTACATATCGACGACGTCCTCGAGGCTTGTTTCACCCTTCACACGGTCTTACCAGCATTCCTGACGTCGGCCCTAGATAAAATGTAATAACGCGTCCTCTTCACCCTGGCGCGCACGAATCCATCTTTCGCTAACGAGGGTGGAGGCTCACGATTGCGTCCCAGGAATGCGTGATGACTACTTTGTCAGGAATGCGGCGTGGTGTACGCGAAACGAGAGCGCCTGGACGCCCTGATGGGAGCAGCTGCGCTCGCAACAAACGTCGTCCAACAAAGACGCGTCGATCCTTACCTTCGTCAAACAAAAAATATTTCGCGAATTTACAACAGCCACGAATTATTTATACTTCAACTGTTACGTTTTAATTATTATTGGGCCATATTTAACGCTTGCTTTGTGCGGATTTTTTTATCAGATTTTCATTCGTAACGCTTTGAAAAGTGGATTTACTGAAATTAATTAAGAGGCTTGGACGAAAATGAATTTGGAAATATCCTTGCCTCTTTACACGAATAAAAGACAGCATAAGAGCCTTGTCAAATTTGAAATAGGGGCCAAATTAAACGTTGACTTAAATGGAGGAGATTTCTTTGTTTAGAAACAAGTTTGCTTTTATATTGAGCACTTCAACGACAAAGTGTTTTAGGTGAAAGAATCGATCATCGTTCTGAAAGAAATTCGAATCGTGTTGCAGGATTTTTCACGACTTTTGTACGAGGTGCCAGGCACTCGTGACTTTCAGTTTGACCACCCCCTCAGCCCCAGCTTCTGATCCCGCTCCTCTTGGTCGCTCGATAAAAGGACACGCCGTGGAAACGAGACGAGAGGGCAACAGGAACGATTTCAATTCACTCGATACTTTCTTTCGTTTCGGGGGGCCTCGTGTTTCCCGGGGAATTCTTTGAAGAACGAGGCGGGCTGACGTTACCGATGCAGAAACACGACCGTGTTTAAAATCCTTTTCGGTGGCCCGCTACAAAGACAAAGGAATCTGGACGATGGACGTACGAACGCGGTTCAAAGGTAAAAATATGTCAAACGCATGTAGTTTCGGTTGGATGGACCTCAAAGAAGGAACGGATTCGCCCCAGTTGGATAAAAATTTGCTCTTTTATTTGATGCTTTCGTAAATTAATAAGAGAATTATTAAGAGATTACCGGGTCTCGGAGGAGGATATCTCCCTTTACGAAAAGAAGGAAATAGTTTACTATATTAGATGTGGAAATTAATTCTGTGCCCCAAACTGCTACCATTTATAACTCTAGTAAATCATGAATGACACGAGCTCCAAAAAGAAACGTAAAACATGGAATGCCTTTCGCTGAATAATTAAAAAAAAAAAAATCTAGTATTTAATTATTCATGTTTCTTATGAATATATATTCTCGTCTCTTTGGTAGTCAAATCGCAGCGAAATCTTTTCCACTTTCATTCCTTCTTTTTCCTCGGAGATTTTAAGCGAGATTCCCATTCCTAGGATCTCCATCTTGCACCTGCAATATTTCGACGTCCATAACTTATTCATCGCGAGCTGTAAATTATTTCGCTCGAACACAGTCGACGTCAGGGCAGAACTGAGCCTACAAGCTTGTTCCTAACGTAAGTTATATATAAATGAATACCAAAATTAAACTTAGATACTCAAAAATCTAAAATTACTCATACAACATTACCCATACAAATATTACAGAAATACTTTGCACTACCAAAGTGGCCTGGAATACGGCTCGCAGCTTCCACGGTACCTTATTCGTTCGTTATACCTTATTCGACACAATGCTCGCAGCGTTTCCGTAGTCATGGACAAAGCTCGCGGCAATAAAAGGTAAAAAGAAGGTAAACAAAAACCAAGGGACATCCCAGTCGACGTTTCGCCGGTGACTGGACTCGCGATATATAGCCACCGGGCAAACAACGAACGCCCTCCGTCCTCGCCAGCCCTCCCCGTAGACTGCACGACCATCCCTCCCGCAGGATCTCTTCGTTTCTCCCCCTTTTCCGGCCCTCCTCGCCTCCTGTTCGCCCTTTATTCCCCCGCGAGGAGATTTTGATTCGCGTGCGATCGGAATTCACCTCTCCGACCCCTCTCCCCATCTCCTTTTTTTCATCTCTTCGTCGACTTCCGGACGAAAAATAGATCTCCGTGCACGTAGCGAGGCGAAGGTGAGCGTCAGATCGCGATTAACAGCGAATTCGAAACTTCAAAGGGCGATTTTCCGCGCGCTTGAACAGGGTTGGACGACACGCGCCGACACGTGGCCCTCGTGCGACCTTACACGATTGCCGGCTACCGGTTCGCAGGAACAACTTGTCGGCGTCACGGGACACCGTGGATCCCTTACGCGCATCTCTCAGATCGCCGATCTCCGATCTACCGGGACCCCTTTAATCGCTCGCGACCATCTCTCGAAGCGTGCAGGTTGGAGGGAACGGTGTCGCGCTTTTTTCGAAATAGGCGCGATGGGACGTCTGTGCCTGCTTCGTGAGACGCGAGTGTATTTATCGAGGGACTCGAAGATGGCACGTTTGCAATTTTGCGTTAATTTTGTTTCGACATCGTAGGTTCGGGTAAATGGGTATTATTTGTACCTGACCCCCAAGAATGCACGGTTCCGTTACAATCTACGATTCGAAATGATTTCAAAGGGACGAAGTAATTCGTATAGGAAATTCTCTGTAAGAAGAACAATGGCATTGGCATCTGGTGATCGTCACCAGAAATTGTTTACGATTTCGAATATTTTTGTAAACCGTTTCCCAGGTTCCGACGAATTCCGACCCTTGTTTTCCAAGCGCGTTGTGCGAGCAATTTCGGAAAACCGGTCACTTTGCAAATAGTTGCTCTCGTTTCCAAAGGCTATGAAGATTTCATAGCGATCGTTCTTCCCATTCAATGAACAGGGGCCCCCAAATGTATCGTATTGACAGAGGTCACGTGTCGCTAGGCGCATCACGTGCGCTCCTACGCCCATGGGAAACCGGCGTCGAGATGGAGATCCGGGTGAGATCGGTCCGGCAGAAGTCAAACTCGCCTGGAGCTCTTGCAAACAGTCTCCATCCCCATGCAGATTGATATTTGCGACGCGCTTTCAAAGGAATAATCTCTGTCAAGTATAGAATCCGTTTTAAAACAATTCATCGACGCTTTAGTAGCGTTTGACGTATAATTAGATTCAACGATATTTTTTATTTTCATGACGTTAGTATCGTATGTAGGGATCTAATAACTTTTAAATGTAACAGTTTGATAACGAATTATTTAATGTCTGATTCTTACAATTGTCTCAATTGAACTGAACACCGAATTATTAATAAACAAACCACACCGCGTTCCCACGCAACCATCGCATACATGCATACACTCAGGCACTCGCCATATTATATATCACACTCTTACTCGTACTAATATTTATACGATAATTTATGCAAAAACTCAATTAACCATTATCTCCATTTCAATATTATCAGGTGTTTGGAGCAACCTCTGACAACAGTACAGAAACGAGTTGGAAGAAACAATTCTAAGGCGTCGCAGACGACATGAGAGAACCATCGTGATAACTTTAGTGATAAGTCCGTAACAGGTTCCTGCACCGCTATCAGAATTGACAGTTTCGGAAAAATAGAGGTGTTGAAAAAAGAATAATGGGTGCAACGGATAGAGTCGGTATTATGGCCTGTCCCCTGCCAATACCGGGATAAAATCGAGGAACCACGGTCATCGGCATTTTCAAAGGCAACGCTCAAACACCGTCCAGCAACGGATAAATATTGTTCTTTGCCAAAATCACACGAGCACACGGCCGATTCATATCCGGGGTGATGGCTGCCGCACAAACAGCCGACGGTACGGTGTGCTTTTGTTTCGATTGTTTTTCGTTTTGTCGATGTAACGTTTCTTCGCTCGTCCAACGGCGAACCAGCGACAAAACGTGCCAATGAAAAATTGATTTCCGCTCGTATTCGTCCTTCGAACACGATACTCCCTCGCAATTTACAATTTCCATTGTTACGGGTAAACTCACCCCTCTCTTCCCTCGTTCGAAAATATCATCATTTTCGACTTTTGGGGAGAAGGCAGTTTTTTGTTAAAATATCAACCGTCGTTGCATCCCCTAAAAAGGGCCTGTTGCAGAAATATTAGCAGCACGATTTCACGCGAAAACTTGGGGAAACCTACGTCGTCGAGCACGCGTAAACCATCTCGCGAATTTGTACACTGTCGAAAATCTTTTGGTAAATTCAACACAAATCGTGTTCTTTGTTCAAATCAGATATCGTATGCAATTTTAATTAACGACATGGTCGATTACGTAGAGCGATGAACACGAGACTTTTAACCAATGGATTTTTATTCGACGTATTTCTCCTTTTCTGATAGTGCAATTTTATTTCTATCCTCTACCTAGGACCACCGCAAGCAAAATGGTCCCCGCCTCGTCACCTGCAAGCGAGCAATCTCTACTCGTCGACGTCTTCCATGAAAAGAATTCCTCGACGAATCGAAATCCGCAGGGCTCTGAGAGCTGATAGTCAAAGGAGCTGCTCGAGGGACGATATAGGTCGATCCTCATGTGTGAAAATCAAATATCGACGGCGCGCCCTTCGGCAAGGAACTTTATTCATAAATCGCGAGCGGCGAACGGTGGCGGTGTTTGCCGTGCCCAGATATTAACTGTATCTATGCAGTGCCCACTAGGCACGGGATATTATGACCGTTCTACGGGCATAATTAGTAATCCCTGGCACGTGACGCGCACGTGACTGCGGCTCGCACGGCGTACACCTTCGACCAGAAGGGCGGTTTCGCTGGTAGCTGGTCCATGGAGGGAGGGGAGGATGATGGTCGAATAGGAGACTCCGGGTCGCGTGCATGTTCGAATAGCCTTGGTTCATAAATATATATCGACGATTCCCATTCAATTGAGTCTGTCGTCTGTGAAAAAATTTCAACCCCCGCCTCTCTCGCGCGTCTCAGGAATCCTGGAAATTTTAATGGTACGTAGAGATCCTAAAAATATTATGTCGTGACATCGAACGATTCGAGCTTTTTAAATTTCCCGAGAGCTTGCATTTAGATTAAGCTCCTTAAAAAGCACTTTCTGCCTAACTTTAATTATATATGGTAGAGCCAAAACACTCGTCGAGTCAATTTTATTTAGTATTAACCCTTTGCACTCGAGACGCGACTCCCAGTCACCGTTACGTTTGACGCAGCAAATCTACCAGCGGTAATGTTTCTTTTAGTTTCGTTTCTTCGAAACTCGAGGTGCCGATAGAATTCGTGGCAATGGAATACTAAGAAAGGATTTCGAGGTGCTGGTAGATACCAGAAAAAAGGCCTCGAGTGCAAAGGGTTAATCTCTCCTCGATTCGATATTTTTCTATATTTTTTTTTTACTCGTGTGTAATTATTGTCTAGCTGAACCTCATATAACATTTCTAGAATCCAGATGTCTAGATAATGTCGAGAGGACTATACTCTTCGTGAGCTGGAACGCAAAATATTCGCCTTTAACAAACTAAGATTCGCCTCGATGAACGCACGTCGAAAAAGATGAAGATACGTTTAAGACAAAAAAAAAAATAGGGGATTTCAACCATCCCTCGACGAACGATCTGTCATAAAAAAACGAGGTCCAGAGACCTTTCCAAGAACGCGTCGATAAATTGGCTGCACCCCAGAAGGCGAGGATCAACAGGCTTCGGAGATGGAACTGGAGCAAATTGCGAGCGATTCGCCTCGCGTTTGTTTATCTCTGACCGCGAGTACGTGGTTCAGGATACGAGAATTTTTACAAGCGGTTCCCCGGCCTAACTTCGCTCCTGCGGGAATATTCCCACCGATTGGGGTGTCCGTAACGGTCATTAATTATTTATGTGCGGCAAGACGTAACGATCGCGACGCGTGTCGAAGCTTTTAGCGGCTCAGGCGACGGTTACCCCGAAGGTCGCCACCTTTGCACCTTCTTGATCACCCGTGGAACGTGGCCGACGGCTTTATTACGCTCGGAACGTTTCCACGCCCCCTCTAATGGGGCCACCATTTTGCTTTGGGATTTCCTTGGATACCTGGCGATCTTATTTTCACACTGTTGCATTTCTACGTATGAAAAAGTAGCATTCAGTTTGCTCGGTATCGTTATTAGATCGTTTTCTGGTTGTTAATTCAGATTGTAATAGATATTCCGTGGAAATAAAAAATTTGATAGGAGAGTATTTTGGTTCTTAGGTCGAAAATCCGACACACGCGGTTTTCATAAGGTTCGATTTAATTAATTCTGGTTGTTAATCCTGATTGTAATAGATATTCGGTCGAAATAAAAATTTGAAAGGAGGGTTCTTTGGTTCGTACGTCGAAAATCCGACATCCACGGTTTTCATAGGGTTCGATTTAATTAACCGTGGCGCAGCCCGATATCTCGAATTCGCAGTGACCACGAATGATAACGCTGTATGGACAGCTTTCTGTTCTCAGGAGATGGAGAACGCTTACGATTGCTCGTTATCGTTCTCAAAACATTTAACATATGCTCCGTGGTCGCGGGATTAACGAACAGTTGTAAAATAAACTGATCCACCATGTGTCATTTCTAACAAAATTCTTGTTTCAAGTCATTTTTCCGTATACGAACATCATGTTGTGTTTACTTCGTGAAGATCCTTACATGGAGTAATTTTAAATTCGCCTGGCATGTGGGAACAAGTGATAATCATCGACGATGGTCGTACAATTCACTGAGATTTATCGTGTTATAATATATTTGGAAATTAATTACGAGTTAAGAAGCGGAAGTTATTTGCACGTCGGTATGATGTTCGTATTGGGTTGTCCGGAAAGTCCATGTCGATTTTTGGTAGGTGGTACAGGTCTGAATGTATCGAAGCGATTGAAAAGAAATAACATGCATACATCCCTTAAAAGGTGGAAAGGTTGTGGAACAAAATGGCACTCGTGTAATTCGATAAGTACATATTAAAATTCAAACGTGTTTTGGAATGTTTCTTAGACATTGGCACGAACATTCTGGAGAACCTAATACATGTAAGAAAGAATTATAATAATAATTGTGTTAGAAATAGGATAATATATTTATATGCGAAAGAGAGTCGGCTAAATTAATGTAGTAGTAAACGATAGATGTAGGTAACATAGGGGATTAATGAATAAAACAAGAATAATAAGAAATGTTGTTGCCAGAGGGTGGGAAATGGCGGATGGAGAAAAGAGGCCGGGGTCTCTGCGTATCGAGCGGCTGTAGCCTGGTACAAGGGATCAACATGAGCTTAACGGCAGGCGCCAATATACCTAGCCACCCCCTCACCCCCGCATACCGACCAAGCCGTCAAGCTGTGGTATTAAACGGGGCATGCGTGAGGTCCACGGTGGTTGGTCACGTGTACGTTTCCAACAACCCCCGTCCAACGTCAACCCCCCACGGAGATGTGCGTACATTCTTACAATTTCTAAGGAAGTGTTGCCTCCGAGCAACGACGCCGGAGACAATTAAATTAAATACAAGAGCAGAGACGCCAGGGGGTGGCTCATTTTGAATTTTTTCTTTAAAATACGACGAAATTCTTTGCGAGGATGAAAATGTAAATTTCCCCACTTTTTTTCTTGGGGTTGCAATAGCTTGCGAGAACCTCGCGACCGAGTACATTGACGAATTCGAATGATATAAATATCATAATAAATGTATGATCATTTGGTTTCCAATAGCCTGTAAATAAAATGTAATCGCATTTGAAATTTTCGAGAGTATCACTCTGGCAGTCAACGTGTCAATAAAACGGAAATGCGTCGAGCCATGTTAACAAGCGTGTTTGTTATTAAAAAAGCGAGGGCATAAGGGCTCATTTAGAAATCGTCGAACGATTAAAGTAACTATCGTTTTTGAAAAGAAGAGGAGTAGGAGATTTTTCCACGGGGAGCTTCGATCCGATCGAATCATGAATATTCTAAAAGCGTATTCGCAGTAATATTGAGATCTGGAGATGATAAGAAATTCCTACGGGCCTGTGGCGGATCTATTTGCAATCCTTTCAAGAAATGAATCAATCCTTGGAAGGATATTTCAAACAATCCATCCCGACTCCGTCGATTAATTCACCATTTACAAAACGCTCGAATTTTTTTTTCCCGTCGTTTCGCTGGAATCTCAGTTATCCGTGGCGTTCATTCGCAACTAATATCTCCTGTTTAACGACGCGAATTCCTGGCCTTCTGTAATTGTGAAATGTTGAACGTGTGACTAAAATGTGTCATTGAACAACATATTGGGGGGAAGGTCCCTGAAAGTGGACAACATTGGGCAATTTATTCGAATTGTAATTTAACAAACGCGTGGAAAATTTGTGGGTCACTGAATTTTGAATATGTATGTATAAATTGTAATAGTCAGGTTAACATATAGATTCATTGTAACTTATATTATATTGTAATCGATATAAAACCAGATCGAGAACTTAGAAGACGGAGAATTCAATGTAACAAATTGTCGAGTAAATAATTTGACTTAGACTAGAGTTATAAACAATTCAATGTAAAGGCACCAGAGTTAATTTCTGTACATAATATATCAAATTTTATTCTCTCAGAACACTTAAACTGTTCTGTTACACGTTTCTTCTTATCTATAACATTTCTTTGTACTGTAGTCTTTTCTACCCACCAGCCTTCATTTTTTAAAACTATTTAATAGTATCTACAAATGTTTATAATGAATTTTAATTAATTAAATAAGAAGACATTCAAATTTCCCGCGGGAAACAGTGTCGCCGTCTAACGGTGAACATCCGAACTACTTTCGGAGTTTGGTCAGCGCCTCTATCGGGAAAACGCCCAAGTTTGTCCTCGAATAGTTTTCACGGCCAACGCTAGATGGCGCCATTTGTATGTAATAAATTTTTTTACTATATCCAATAACAAATTATTGTACAAGTATCGTGATATTAAAATATGAATGAAAATCATTTTTTAACCCTTTAATTAATAATTTTTTATAAAAATAAACAAATAGCGCCATCTAGCGTCGACAGTGGGAATTATTCGAGGACAAACTTGGGCGTTTTCCCGATAGAGGCGCTGACTAAACTCCGAAAGTAGTTCGGATGTTCACCGTTAGACGGCGACACTGTTTCCCGCGGGAAATTTGAATGTCTTTCTATTTAATTAATTAAAGCCCATTGATATAGATAAGAAGAGACGTATAACAAAACAGTTTAGGAAAACTCTCACACAGTCGTCTTTTCCTCTCTGCTTCGCTAAAATTAATATTTATCAGCTCCTTGTTATCGTAGATTAATAAGATATTTAATTTTTAGTGATGCCAACTGGAATCTTGGTTGCGTGACATTTTTCAGAAACTCCAATAAGCACGTCGCACGAGTAATTTCCATTTCTTCTCGCGCGATTTTCAAGTTCAACCCCGACGAATCCGTTCCGTTTTAATTTCGCGGAGAACGCGTTATTTGCAGAGCGCTAAACACGTCGGATAAGCTGCGGGACATATCTTAGTTGTTTGCTATACGACGTCGACCGATGTTTAAGGGGAGCAGCTACTTCCCTCCCTTCGAGTGTCCTGTAAGATTTAATTAAAAAAAGGGGAAACTGACGCACGATGCTTGCGACGCGATCTTATTTCCCGGGACATTATATTAGGCGCTGAAATTAATTCTGTGTCTTTAAATAATAATTTCCCATCACAATTTTGAGAGGAGCGATTTGCAACATTGTTGAAGTTTTGAGAGGAGGAATTTGCAACATTGTTGACTTTCCAAAATGCAAAATTGGCCAGAATTCCGAAATGTACCGAAAATTAGCCCCTTGAATTAGACAACCTGTACTGGCAGACCTGTCGGACCGGTTGCCTGTCCGTAGGCGCAAACGTGCCACCTCTTCGCACATCATATGCTCCTGATACCAAAAATACAAAATTTCCTCAGAATTTCGATACGTACCATGAATTCCTCGTGCCACCTCCTCGCATACCATGTTCGCCTGATACCAGAATAAAAATTTGGCATGGCTTTTAATTGAATATCGACACTTATAATACACACCTTTGTTTTGAAGGTGAACACCGAATGATACTGTATGTATCATAAACGTTTAATTATTTCGGATTAAGTTTTAATTGTTCCAGTCACAAGATATTAAAATGTAACAAAATATCTCACGAGAACCTGTGTAACGGGACATATTTATTCTGTTACTACCCACCCATCTCATCGCCTCACAGCATTTTTCACCGTATAACATGACATGAATTTCGGCTGTTCGAAAATAAAGAGATTTTCAATCTTAAAACCACGACTTGTTATTCGCTGCCCTGGAATTAACTCTCAAATGAGAGCTCTGTCTTGACCTACCTAATTTCCTAATAATTAAAAAAGTATAACGATTCAACGCAATTTTCTTCTAGAGCGTTTTAGATTATTTGCCAGATGATGTCCTCCATCTGGAAGCACGGTTATCAGTGCAGCAATGGTAGAAACATTTTCGCGGCACGTTCTCTACCGATCCTTGGACTCTAGCCTGTGCTGTAGCATTGTATAAAGCGCAAGCCTCGTCCTGTAGTAGGAGCCTCCCTGCTCCTCCTCGCCGCACTATTGACGGGAGTTTTAATAAAAGTACCCCCACCAGGAAGGCTGAACGTCGCAGTGGAAGGACCCTGGTGAACGTCGAGCCAAGAAGATATTGGGTAAAGCAAAGATCGTAAGGACACTTACAGAGATCGGGCCCTGGCGAAATTTCGAAGGAGATTGAGATCGCCGTCGCCAGACTGGTGATCATAATTTTAACGATAACGCAGACGAAATATAACGAGTCCGATGAAACGTCGTCGGTGATGTTTAGAAAAATGGGTGACAGAGCTTTTCAATAAAAAATAACAATTAACTTTAAAGGGTAAGTGTTAAGGAAAACGAATCTGCGTAGGATTCGTAAATTTTGATGAGAATACAAAGATACTCGAATTTGTGATTTCCCTGTAATTCCTACGATTCTTATTCGATCCTGATGGCTTTAACGAAAAATATAATCTGTTCAACAGTTTCGCCGAGGACGAAAATAAGTAGCCGTTCGCTGGGAGCTGGAATTATGATATTCTCTTTAATGAAAAATTTCTTACAAATGTTCTAATATGATTATTTTGAAAAACATATATTTGTGGTAAATTATTTTATATATAATATGATTGCCGAACAAAAAAAAAAAAAATGAAAACTGAAAAATAATCAAAACAACCATAGTTTTATTTTAAAATAACTCAGTTGGACGCACACGTGCGTCAGCCGCAGCGAAAGTGTTGATTCGTTGAAATATTGAGTGTTTCGACCAAGCGCCATAGTGATCCTAGAATGGGAAATTAATTCACGAAGCGGCTACGATCCGTGAATCGCTACTAGATCACGGTCTGATGCCGCGGAATATAAGGTGGCAAATCACCCTTTGAATACACTCCCAGCTATTATGACGCATCGACGATCCCATAGAAAGATGAGTCCTGTTCACGATCCTCGCACAATGCTCGCGTTGCGCCTCATCGCGCTAGCTATCCGTCGTTTCTACCATTCAACGTGCCGGAGACCTTCTGTGTTTGACCACAAACTGTTTTAATCCCTCTGTTACTTCTATTTGCGTTCGCAGATCGTTGAGCAATATCCGTTCGGTCGGTGATCGGGCCACTTTAGCCAGAAACGGATGTATAGATCTCGAGGAATCGGTCGTCCCCGAGGCAACGACTGGTCGTTGACGATGTACGTAGTTTGCTTTGCATTCATTCCGAACGATTTCCAGAATATGGTGCTTGGAGAGGCCCGGAGAGTATTGCACGTGTCATAGAGTGCTTATTTTTTAGAGGAAATCAGGGAATACGTGATTAGATTAATTAGTAGGGGAGAAGCTCGGAAGCAATTGGATGTCTTTTATAAAATAGTGTGACTGTAATTTCTTTATTCTTCATGTTGTGTAGTTTACGCAAAGCTAAATATTTATAGAGGTCTTCTAGAAGGCTTTAGCTGTTTAAACAATTCGCGATTAGTGGAAAAACCTGTTGTTATATATATATTGTACCTTTACAGTTTATCAAACCTGACACTCGTGTAGCTTGTAATCGTTGCGTCAAAGGATAAATTTCCGGGAAAGGGGGCGAACCTGTAAATCTGTTCGAACTGAAAAACAAACCGAAACACCTGCGATTAGTTTGCTGGGTATCGGTGAAATGGCACGCTTAATCGATAGTTAGGTAAACACTGAGAACTCCGCTTGTAATAGCGTGTCAAATCTACGAGGGTAATCGGGCGTAGCCTGTCAGCTGTGTCCACACCGACACTTTTCAGGTTTAACTTTTAAAGACCCCGCTGCGGTTGATTTATTGACTGCCGGATACCCTCGCGACGATCTCTGATCAAGCCAACCCTTTCGCTTTTCGGATAGAAGCTATTCCTTGGAACTACGTAATTTTTCATCATTTAGATTCAGATTATCATTTTCTTACATAATAACAATTACTTTACTTAGCCCCTGGGTACTGCGAAGGAAACCTAAACGTAGAAGCCGAGAACGTTTTACTTGATCCTTCGTATAGATTAATATTTCGATATTAAAAATTCTGTTGCTCGGAATAGCCGTTACTTTGATGTCTGAAACACGTCACTCGAAAAACCAAAGCCTGTGCGCGTCGCCAATACAATTAATAGGACAAAATTCACTGAAAATCGTGAAAATTGCTGACTCGACCCCGGAGCTCGTTTACAAGTCGTTTAAAGGTTCCAATAGTCAGCTGCATCCCTCGAAATCGGATACCTTCCCCCCTAACGAAATTAGCAAATAATTCACGATTACCCTGAGCTAAAAATCGGTCGTTCAATAATCTCCCGGGGTTTATCCGAAGTATAGCAGTCGCGCGGGTTGAGAACCCCCGCGAAGTATAACGAGGGCGCATGTCAGTCGCTTGGGGGTGGAATAGCAAGCGTTCAGGGGGCGGAGCCGACGACGACCCGCATGGCTTCGTCCTCCGATGTTCCCTCTTCCGTCGTTCCTCGAACGATAACCTTTAACCTTATCTTACTTAGGCGTTAACTTCGTCGAACTTCCAGATACAGGTAAAGTTCATTCGACTTTAATGTCTCGCGCGGATTAACAACCCACCCCTGTGGTATTCGTCGCGGTGGTGAGTCTTCTTCCTAGAAATATGGGACACCTTCGATTCCTCCGTCTTGGGACGGTTTCCTCCGTCTTCGCTCCACCCTCCGGAAGGCTGGTCGAAACGCTTTGTTGGACGTCAACAGTGCGCTAACGAGCTGTGTATCGTCCATTGGGTGGCTTCAGTGCAGGAACACTGTTGGATGGACAGATACAATGGAGAATTGGTCTTGACGAAATAGTGTAGTATACTCTGGGTGTATTGTAACATGTGGAGGCCAATCGAATGGTGCATCGGGGGCATAAAAAGAAAAAGAAGAATCTGTCTCATCTCGGTTCCTAGTTGTAGCCATTTTTGTGCTGCATAATTGAAACTCAATAATCTTTCGAGTGATACAAATACACGTAGGTACATATCAAGGTGGTTTCATGGTGTATTCGACGAATTTCTGTAACAAACAATCGAAAATTGCTCGACTATAAATCACAGTCACCTGAATTTATACAAGGGTCGTTATTGAAATTACAAGTACAAGTGAATAAGTTGAACGTACTTCTGTAAAACGAAAGTAATTCTTCCCGAGAAGTACTAGCTTTGATTTACAATTTGGAGCGAGCTTTTTCTATCGCGATTCAGGGGAGCCGACGAGCGAGAGTCCGTCGGGAACACGTGCGCTTAATTGAGAATCAGTTGTAACAAATCATGCTAGAAAGTATCGTGCTAGTATCTACTCGTGGCGACTACGTCTGTTACGAACGTGTGATCGAATCCTTAGAGAATTTCTGCGTTACACGAAAGAGTCTCTACAAACACAATATAAAATATAGATAGAAACAGATAGATAGAAACAGATAGATAGAAACAGTAGGACCAATATCGACTGGATCTTTAAAAACGTAGTAAAAACTACGGTTTACTACAAATACTTATATCCAACCCTATCTATCTAATTTCGACTGACACATCGGAAACAGGATTCTCTAAATTTACAAACACGGTGAACAGGATTATTGTTTCGATGCCGGGCGGCTGGTAAACCGATCAGTCCGCGTAATGTGATTTAAACGTCACCCTAACGAGATCAGTCGCCCCCGAAGGCCGCGAGCGAAGGGTGCAAAACGATTAATCCGTGACTCTTCGTTCCGGATCGAAGTCCCCGGATCCTTGGCTACGGCAGGAGCGAGACGAGGGTCCCAGCTGTCGACGGGGCAGCGGCTGCACGTACAATATCGCCGTGGCTTTCGGGGGATCCAAGATGACGGTCCTTCCGTCGCGCTACGGGGTTGCTGGCGTCAGCTTGCGGGGAAAGAAACGAGCGGGCTGACCCTGCCGGGCGAAGCTGGAAAAACTGTCCCTTCGGGCTGGGATTATTGGTGTATCAGCGATACGTTGAATTATTGGAGGTACCGTGTCGGTCGCGATGGTGCTTCCACGGGTTTTGCAAACTAGGTGGGCGCGATTGACTAGCTCCTGTCGCTCTCTTGCCAGTCGAATATCTTCCCTTTAGTAAGGCAAATAGGAATGACGTGGGCGTGCGGTATTGTCGGTCGGTACGGTCAGAGAGGGAGGTGGATGTTCTAGAAATTCAACGCGACTTTCAAGGGAGAGCGAGCGAGACGCGTTAAAGTGGAAGGGATAATTAAATGACGCTTAGAGATACCGTTAGTCGATACGCGTGCTAGATGACTACCGTGTTGCTGGAAAACGTGAAAAGCCACGCGTCGGATCACATTCTTTTTATTTTCATTTACGAATCTTACGGCTAGATTTACATAAAATATAATTAATCGACACAATTTGCGCATAGTACATTCGCAATGCCAAGAAAAATATATTGCACGTATGCTACATCTTTGACGCTTTCGCGATCCACATTACGCGAGCGTGAGCGACTGCAGGGCCTACAACGAGGGACAATGGGTTCGTAACGCGTTCTTAAGGGTAGCTGGGGGCCAGGGAAAAATGCGTCTCTGACGTGCTAAGCTCTCTTTCTCCTATAAAGGACAGGATGTATTCGTTAAAACGTCCTCGGGAAACGAGAAACGACTCTTCTCTCGGGGACTTCATGAAAGACAATTTCGAGCGTTCACACACATTCTCTTATGCTAAATTAAAAATATATATTTACATATATATTTTACGTATACAGTCAATTCCATTATATTCGTACATATATTTATACTAAAATGTTTATTTGGAAACATCAAATTTATCGTTTAATCGAGATAAATTTCTTCGATAGACATGGAGGGTACGAGTATTTATGGGACTGACTGTATACATACACTCCTGCTGAAACTAACTTTGTGGACAATTCTTGCGAACGTCCGCCCGGTTTGAGACGAATCCCTTCGCTTGTAACAAATATATATATATGTATATGTGTATACTGCAAGGCTGAAGAGAATGTCCCTGTGAATCTTTTTGAAAAGGTAATTTCACTGTTGCATCAAGTTATCAGTAACATTTAACATTGCTACCATAAAAATGTAATTTACGAAGGGAAAGGCTGGTTCACGTCGTCAACGTCGCTTAGGAACATTCTTTACAGCCATTCGCAGTATAAGTCGCGCGCATAGTTTGCCCATAAAATTGAAACGAACTCTCTGGGCGCGACTGGTACCCTTCGTTCAAGAAATTCTTCGCAAATGGGTGCAAAATATTTTAGTCTCATTGAAAACGTCGCCGCTGATTCAAAAACGTCACTGCCAGCGTTTCGTCTGTCGTCAATAAAAAACCACACGCTCTTTATTTTCCACGTGGAGTACAAAGTCGCTTATCCCAAGCAACGGTTCCATCGGCTTCGATAAATGCATCAAGTACACAAGTTCTGGGAACGAACAATAGAAGGTAGTTGGAGATCTTACAATTACAAGAATAGTACAGCCACTCTAGATCAAAGTACACAGGGCATTCTGAAAATATTTGTATGCGTAGATTTTTATCGAGTGGTTAAAAATAACGTGTAAACAAGTGTTTAATCGAATCTAAAGTGACTGAATTGGAAGGGTGAAAGGTCGAAACGCGGGTCTTTCGCGTCTACGACAACCCTTTATCTCAAAGACGATCAACCTACAGGGTACGAGAAAAATATCCTGTCGCTATTCTCACAGACAAACCTACACAGTCTCGATCAGCGTTACTCAAAGTGGATGGCGCCAGCCATAGTGGTACGTACCTTCGCTGAACTATACTGATACTGTCAGTATAGCTTAGCGTGTACCTTCCAAAAAATTTGAAAAGCACAAATCTTCGATCCAGACGCGTTGGATCGTCGATGAAAATCGTGATCATTTTTACATCCTGTACGGCTTCCCTCGAACTTGGAAGCCTCCTCAGCGCGCTCGTCTCCTTAAAAAATATATATATGTACAGCTACCGAGTTATTTACACGTGTACGAATAAGTTAATTGCGTTATAGAAATATGTACGTACTAAGTAACGGTGTCTATGCAAGAATATATCTCTAGGATAGGTTCACAGTTATGTTAATACGTTACAAATATTTGTTTTCATCCGCGAATTTACAGCGAAATATGTGCCCTGTGCGATTCTTTGCGAGCTGGGCGAGAACAATAAATTGCGTCAAACCGTCGACGATTAGGTACTCGTCCGTGGTTTTAAAAAAATACAAGAAATCGGACCGATTTTCATTTTGGCGAGAGCGGGTAAACACCTAGATCAACAGCAGGATCTATTCCTTCGACGAGATTTTACTTAGTTTCAGTTCTCAACAGCGAAACCAACCCCTTCTCCGCGTTAATATCTCTGCGACGCTTAAAGTTGTCAAAGGACAATCTTTTTCGCCGCTCCGCGTTTCACGGAGGCGCTCTTTACTTCAAACATCCAATATTTACTCCTTAGAAAATTCACGAACGAGATATTTGAGGCTTTTACGACCTAGGTTCTTACAGTTGATAACCCTTGCGGTTTCTGGGCGTGGATACATTAGGTGATTATTGAAAGCTTCGAGTAGTATCGACTGTAGACAATTTTTCGCGTAGCCGTAACGAGGAGAGAATCGACAGACACGATCTGCTAAACTTTTGCCAATATATAAGGTGCTGCAAAACTAATCCTTGTTCTCTCGAAGTAGAGCGTTGAATCTAGATTTTAATTAGATCTGATCTAAAAGTAACTTTGCGTTACATCTACTTTTAAAATACATATTTACCGTTTCAATTCAATTGGAGTAACTACTAACTACGTTCTTAAAATTGAGTGTTTATCACTTGTTCTTCTTCATTCATTTGTCACCCGATCGCACGTTTTATTTTCTCAAATTCTCTGTACCTAGTTACGGCTGCGTTCAACGGAATAATAATGAACAATTTGTCTCTGGAGTCACCTTACTAATTCCATAGGAACTTTCGTTATCCAGTCAATCAATCTTCAAAATATCATCTCGTAAGGCAAACGATAATCCATTTTCCTCTCGTCACCAACGAAAACTTTCTATCATTTCGATCGACGGTGATCGACTCGCGAGACTCCAAAGCTCCTGACCTGTTCGCAAAAATCGAGTCTGCATGCAATGCATCGTCGATGGACAATCGTCGCGGAAACCTCGACGAAAGGATCAAAGTTATCTGCGTGTTCCGCAGTTCGCGACCTAACTTACACGGTACTAAATAGAAACGCGTTAAACAGAGCCAGTTTTTGGCAAAGACTTTAGCTTCAACTCGCGACGTTGCTCGTGATACTCCTGGAAACATGGTACGATGCAGAGATTGATCTGGCATTCTGGACAGTGGTATTTCGTTTTCCTGCGGAGTATCCTGTTGTGGGCGTCTATCGTGTTCCAGCAGTGATTGCAGCCTAAGGCGGGACCTGGACGCAACACGGGACAGTGGCCTAGGCGCTGGTCTCCGGTGCTCTCCCTCGTTTCCCTGCTTGTAGTCTACAACAGATTGATCAAAAATTGAATATAAGTGAATGATGAAACGACGCTTTAGTACTTTGGTGTTCTCTTAATCTTAGACAATGATCTCTGCTTACCTGAGGTGACGAGGAGCTGCGTCTGAGCTCTGCCGTTTTCACTCTGAGCTCGGAGGTAGGGACAGGAGCTTCGGTGGTAGCAGGCGCGGATTCCTCCGAGATATCCTCTTCGGTTTTGACGAGGGGCGCTGGATCGACGACGATAGACGGGCTGGTCGTCCTGCCAGGGAATTCTGGGTTTGAGTGTTGCCTGTGGATCCAATAGTTGCCACTGGTCGACTGTTGTTGACTAGACAAGAGCGGGTGAGAGTGTTGCTTTGTCAAATAGGCGGGCTGAGGAACGGTCAACAGGTTCGTAGAAGTGGTCACTGTCAACAAACTTGGCTGGTTCGCCAGTGTTGGCTGTTGCGGGGGTGATGCGATTCGTGACTCTTCCCAACTTCTCGATGTCTGGGGTAGGTTCAGCGTGGGTGTGGCCACGTGTATAGGAGATGGAACAATGTGTGGCGAGGACATCTCGCTGTCTGGCGAAAGATGATTCGGCTCCTTTTTCACCCTGGGCTGACGCATCAGAAGTCTGCACCTTTTGGTGCCCACTATTTGCCTGCATACCGCTGAAAAGAAAAAGCAGAGTTTAACGTGAGTTCTGATTTAGATTTTTACGGGTCTCCTTTGCGAAGGGGGGGAAGATATCGTATTGTTAACTTACTGCGTGGTTAATGTACAGAGAGTGTTCTGTTTATATGCTGACACAGATTCGCATACACCTTACTCGACCTTGTTTCTTCAGCTTGCCTCTGCACGCACCGAATGAAACGCTACTAGTTATGCTAGCGAGGTGTGTCGTTTTTAAATAAAACTTTATTTTCATTGACAAAATTGCTACATAAATAAAAATCTAAAAAGGCGGATATCATACGTGAACCAGGTCCTGCCTCGATCCGGAAATAACTTTAATTATAGCACTTCCTTCACGTTATTTTTTATTAAAGACGTTATACAGAACACTGACACAGTAAACTCGATTCTCCGCATATAAAATTCGTACCCATTAAACTAGTTTCCTCTCGTTCATCCCGACGACTGTTCATCGGGCGAGAAACGTTACGTTTAAGAGTGCATACATTACGATCAACATTTTTCAACATCCTATATTTATCTATTACTTTGTACAGATGCGAATGGAAACACTCCCAATGTACGCGTCTCTTAGTAAATAAAGTCCATTTAGTATTTTCGTATCGTATTGCTCGAAATCAAGAAATCCGAACTGCAAGGGGTTTAATAAAAATTTAAAAAGCTCGCGTGCCTCGAACGTAAACATAACGAATATACAAGAATTCATGAAAAGTTTTTCGTGAAATCTTACAATGCGTGATCATCGAGGATATTTGCAATTTACATTTGAACAAATAAGACTAGGAAGACGATAACAAATTGACAATTTTCGCCAGAAATACATTAAGTACGATGAAAAGGAAAACAATCTCAACGCGTCTATTTTAAATGCAGTTTACATCGAATATGCAACACAGCTAAATAATACTTATTTGCAGAAATTAAAAATTAAGAGTCGGACGAGCATGTAATTAATGTATCAATGATATTTACATCGTTATTAAAATTCAATGCATCTAGTTGAGCGATAAACAAGATACATCACTTTCGATTAACTCTAGCGTCGATAATTATTTATAAACCTCGCGTTTCCACATTTCTCTCGCACTAATTTTGCCTGTCTACCTACGTAAACAAAATGGTGGTATAAATCTCTCGAGACTTTCCAACAGTCGCGAAAAGAAATCAGCAAAGCCATTCTCGTGAGAAACTAAAACTCGAGTTTTTTTTTTAAGATTAATCGTGACTCGTATAGAAAACAAAATCTCAACAATCAAGCAACAGGTTGTATCGCAGAACTGTTTTCTCAATACATGCATTACATTTATTTTTGTTCACAAGTTAGTAATATATCCGTACATACAACAAACCATCGTGTAAATTAGGAAAACAATTACTCTCGTGTATTGCACTGTTACGAAGCACGTTGCTTCTCGATGCATAAATAGAAAAATATATTTGTACAAATTACAAATTAATAGAAAAGATCGCTTTGCTAACTAACTCTTAGGAAACCATAAAAAGAATCTCATACAATTTTAATACTATCGTCTGTAAATGTCCAAAGACAATTCGAAGACATTTTCGTTACGGTGAAAACCGATTTTTCGCGGTTTTCTTATCTAACGAGATTCTGCACGTCTTAATTTCGCGCTATACCCTGTAACCTGTTACATCTATGTTCGTGATGAAGTCGAACATGTGAATATAACTTCAGAAGGCGTTCGACGATTAAAAACAATGAAAAATGTTGATGCAAATGTCCAAAAAAGACAAACATTAATTAAATTTTTTTAATCCGCACAGAATTTGACTCTTCAAGTTTGTATTTTGACGTCTATAAGGACTGTGCAACGTAACTCTTGACTTCTGATCATTTATTCTGACAACTTTAAATTCCGACTTGTATTCTGCCGTTGGATCATATTTTACAATACACCCTGAGCAGCTGAAAGTTTTAAGCGATGCAGAATTATTTGATAAAATTTTGAACGACTGCGCAGCCTGTAAACGATATACTATGTAATCTACGAAAACTATCGTACGCGTTACGAAAAAGCACTCACAAACATAAATCGTTTACTAACGTGACAACAATCAATCGTAATACATCGTAATACATGTATTGACTCTCTTGTTCTCTTATAATTAATCGTTAGTTACGTAGGATGCATTAACTGTGCAAGTAGTACTTCAAAGTACACATGATATAATTCTTCAGACTAATTATTTCGTATCGTTACTTTATTTACTATGTACACAAGTTACGCGGCGTTCGTATTAGCTTTTAGCTAAAAGTTGGTCGAGCAAAATAGTTCTCACTATATAAACGCAAAGAGATATATTGCACCAACTTGAACTTTTACAAGTTGAAATCATCGCAAAGATCGATCAAATGTGTATAGATAGGGCCGATAGAAATCATTTAAGGAAAAAGAAAATGTTCGATATAGTCCACCTATAAATATCTGAAATCTTGTTCTATCACATCGCATGATTCAAACTTTAAACGATAAGTTACAACAGAAGGAACCTCTTTCAGAATTTGTTCTATCTCTTGCCAAAACTTCTAGTCATTACGGGCAACTTACGATACGTCGATGTGCAATTAGAACTCATTGACTTATTTATTTGATTCGTTTTGATTCCTTGTTAGCTAATTATTCGTAAATAAGTATCTAAATTGTGGATAAAGATAAAACCATCTGTCAATGTACAATTTCCACCTTTGATAAAATAAAAAAATAAAAGAGTATGAACTAGTTTTCTTTCGCGTAAAAAAATTGTAAAAAATTGAATTTACCGATCGTCGTTAAGAATGTCTTGCCGACGAGTTCTAAGCATTGGTACGCGACATCTTCGGTTACGCGCGTGTACTCTATTATAAAAAAATCTCTGTAGTATGTACTGATGATCATCTCTTTAATCGAGATCTACGTTATCCCCAGCTTCATATAGGCAGAGCCTCTTGAAGGCCCTCGCGCCATTTTGAAACCTTCAATGTATCTTAAAAGAAAATGTTGAGTAACAAGTAACATTTTTTGCTACAAAGAACAATAATACTCCGTTTCGTCGTAAATCTGTCGAATGCACCGGTATGATTTATAAAACGTTTGAATAATCTCTAATTCAAATAAAATCTCAACACCTGGTGCATTTTGTTTTAATAGTAGACACCTGAATAACGCGCTAAAAAAATAGGCGGCGTTGCATGTTACTTAAATTTAATTGTTTAGCCATAAACAAATTAGGAACATCGGCCTGTCTTTGGTTCTACTAAGCGTACATGCCTCCTCAAGGCGGAAACTTCTAGGTAACCCTTGGCTACGAGTTACAAACAGCGAGGACGAAACGTGGCGATTATTGCTCTTCGTGTAAAAAATATTACTTAATATTGTTCGATCGCGTCATGACTATAAGAGCTTACTTAATTATCTTTCTCGTGTAAATTTGGATCCCGATCTCGGCTGTGCCAGGGTCTGCTTATCGGTATGTACGAACTAGGCAAAAAGATATCTAAAAAACTGTGTTTCGCTGCGTTTCACACTTTACGATCCCTCCCTCCACTTTGTTCTTCTCGTTATCATAGACTATCGCCGACGAATTTTCTATCTCCGTAGAATCTAATACTTCTCAAGCTCGTCTATACAAGTAACGACGGTCGGCGCGTCGTGGCCGGTTCACATCGCGTTGTAATTAACGCCATGCAAATTGATGGGCATCGTGGTGCTGGGCAACGCGTAGTCCGTGTGCCTGCTGTCTATGTAATTACTCAGCATCGTGTGCGGGCTGTGGGTGGTCAACATGGTGTGCGTGCTGTGGGTATTGTGTGCACTGTGCGGAGTGGTGGGTGGTCCCATCGGGGTGGGACTTTGTGAGTTAACGGGCTGAGCAGACGGCGCAGGCGGCGGCGAGGAATTCACTTCTTGCTTGACCCTCGACTTCAGGCTGGGACGGTTGTTCGGATAGCCTCGCTTCTTGTATTCTAGCCAGAGCGTTCGATTGTTCACACCGAACATTCTGGCCGCTTTACAGAACCCGATGCCGCCGTAACGTACGGCGTCCAGCGCTCTGATAAAGTTTTCGTCTGCCTGAGGATTCGTCGAACGTTTCCTTTTAATCGCGGTTTGCGGACTGGCGCAAGGACTCTGGCAGTTACTGGGACACTGCGTCGACGGCGATGGTCCGCTCGATGATGCGTGCTGCAATGTTCCGTGGGAGGAGTTCGGGTAATTCGTCAGGGCGCAACTGGAACCAGTTGTGCTGGTACCAGAGTACTGATCGCTGATGGTCGAGGAAGCTGTTATTTCGGGCGTGGTAAAAGCTGATGACGCTTGGATCGACAGATTCGTTTGACACGAGGACAGAGCGAAACGTGGATATGTGTGCTCCATAATAGTCCATTGCAATCCTGTGGAACAGACCGGTTTATTTTTGGTCAGAGCACAGGAATTAGTTCGACTGGGCTATATGTTTTCATTAAATGCAACGATAATTACTAATTAAATGTGTCGGGTATGCACGAGATGTAATTTGAAATGATATTCCTTTTTCAAACGTTATATGTGACTTGGTGTGGTATAATGAGTGTTTGTGTGATCATTTAAAAACCAAAAGGCAATTTTGTATGCTTGCTTGTAGAACCGAATTATAAAGTGAGAAAAGTAATTATCTAGTTCGAATGAAAGGTAATGCTTTATGCTACTGTGTATGGGAAAGAAAGAAACAATGCTAAGCTATAAGCAGAAAAGAATGGAAAAATATTTGAAAGGTCTGTGGAAGTAAATGGTATATATATGGAAATATTAAGAATAGAATTTGTGGCATGGCACAGATACATTTTAAAGCACATTTGTCATAGATTTAAAGTATTGGAAAAGTGTATGACATTGGTAAATTAAAGGACAGAGCAAGGCACACATACACACTTGACAATGTTAAAAGCCCAATTTTACTGTCCGTTGAAGAACATTATACATTGTGTGCTATGTATCTGTGTACCATGGTGAATTTTATGAATGAAACTAGCCTCGAAAATTTGCACAAATAATTTTCATTTTTCCTCAACTTTCGCTCTATTTTCATGTCAAACGTCTGTTGATTTTCCTTGTGCAATACATTTAAACGCATCTGTGCCAGCATATAATGTGTGTAAGTTCTGTTTATCGACATGCAGTTTTGATACCCACCACGCTCAGTATAGATCGCACTTAACTACCAATTTACCAAGGTATTGGCGTGAAAGATAGACGTCATGCATGTTTAAAATCAAGTTATTGTTGTTTGTGTACAGTAGCAAATAAAGTTTCCAAATTTATTTGGATCGCATTAAATCAGTGTTCGCGGTTTAAGTAGTGTTCTAGCATAAAATTTTATTACGCTTCATCGTTAACAATAATTTAAAAGAACAATATAACAATTTCCAACAGATATATGGAGACCATTTTACGATAATAAAAATGTTATCGATCATTGCTCACAATTTTGCCTGTGCCTCGATATTACATATAATTCATGCAATGTAAAAAGAAAGGCGGTAACTTCAAAAATATGATAATACCAATTCCACATATATACACTGAATATGTTCGAAAATATAAAACGTTCGTTTTAAAATCATTTTGCGATACGTATCGTAAACGCTTCATCGATCTATTTATTATATTTCATTATACAAACCTGTATGAAACTATTTAAAAATAATCTCAGACTAATTGAACTCGTTATTAAAAAAAAGACTTACCTTGATGCGCAGGTGGTTGCGAAGAAACTGAACTCTGCACCACATTGCCACCTGATTGTTGACTCACGTCTTGTATCGAACCGTCGCTCTGCGCTGGTGTTGTAGCCGAACTGTTTTCCATGTTGCTCATCTTAAATGAATATGGCTGCTATAATTTTTATTTTTTATACGTTAAAACAGAAGAGGTCCGACACAACGGAGTTGTCCTTACAATTGATATTTGATCTTCGTCTATGCTCCCCTGAGATTCTGTATTGGTATTCACGGGCCTCCTAAGATTTTCGCCAGTTTCTTGCGACACTATTAATGGTTCTGGTTTTACAATATTGGTAGCAACTAAGGTGATTTCATTGATTTCTTCTGGTTTATCACCAGATCCGGATGTCGAACCTGTAGACGATTTCCTTAATCTTTTTCTACGAAACGACGGCGACAACGGGGACGGACTGGGTGAACAAGATTCACCGCGGTCCCCTCCTCCAGGTTCGCTACTACTGCTCGGCCACTTGGTCAGGGATGCGGTATGCATTTCCGCGAGTCCTTTTATCTTTAAACTCTCTGCAGTCTATACAAACGAACAGGACGCTATTAATTTTATTTCTTTGAATAAAGAAATTTTATAATTTTATACTCATACCTTTATAATTGATGGCAACTGGTCCTGTGATATGTTTACTTCGCCATAGTACATAAAGTCAACCATGATCTTCAGATCAGAGAATTTAACATCCTTTAGTATGACAATCGGATGTTGACATGGATTCACGGTGAACAGTGATTGAAAGTATGTACTGCATGCAGAGAGTACAACTTTATGCGCCTGAAGGTGCCTACCTTCGGCAGCCAATGTTACATCTACTAGAGTCTCATTGTTTAACAAATTTGAGAACACCGAAATGAAATTCGGTTGATGATTGTTCCACCGCAAGCAAAATTGCTGCATCGACATTTTAATGAGTTGCCAAGTTGCTACAGAAAACTGGAACTATACCTGCAAAACAGAGTTAAAATGTAAATGATAATGTATAAAATATGTTCAAAAGTATAGAGCATAGAAAAGAGTTCTGTGTATTTGATTATACAAAGCCTGCAATTTTGTTTTAAATTTAAGAGTAATTTGGAGAGCACTTTTGCACAGAGGGACTGTTTATGAAGAAATGTAAGATGCAGGAATTTATATTTAAATTCATATTTCAATCATATTTAACTTCTTCGTAACATAGCTTCAGTTTTGCTCCATAAAGAAGAACTCCTTTCTGTACTGTATATTTCACATTCTATAAACAAGAGCGAAGCTGAGTGTCTTGTAAAAGAGTAAGATAACAAACTTGACAATGACTCGTGACAAATACGATTGTCGACGCTATCGAACGATCGTGGCAGTGAATGTAAACATTAAACGATCGCCGGAACGTCTTTTCATTCGCAACGTAAAGAAACGTCAAACAATATCTGCAAGGCACCTTACAACTTCTGTTGTTGCTTCGATATTGTCAGAACTTGAACAAAAATCCACTCGTCGATGATTACAACTCTGCTCGAATTCACAAGCTCGGACAAGCTGTCATTTTCGTAAAGCACGCGAACCGCCCGTCGTACCATCGAAATGCGTTACGAAGCCACGTAAAACAATATAAACAATCAAACGTTGCGCGACAATACGGTAACAATCGTTCCAACGCACAATAAATATAGACTCGACTGAGACCAGATCGCGAGAAGAAAAAAAAGACAAGCGAGTAGAATTGCTCACTTTGTACAGATGAGGTCCTCTTGGGGATAAAACACTGTCAATGATGATCCGTCAGTGTTGACAACACTACGCTCTCAAATCCGTCGATACAGTTTTTTTTTATTAGGAAAAACAGAGCTCGCTCGGGGCTGCCATGGATCCGACGAAATTTTCCACAATAGACTGAGCGGTGACGCTTGTGTAATTCACAAATGACGTCATAGGCGAAATATTACGAGGCTAGAATGGCGGGCGGCGAACATCCACCGAAAATCGTGGCGACGTATGTTTTGACGTATCACGGACAAATTCTCGGACAATCGACAAATACAAGATCTTATCAACGTGCGTCCTTAGAAAATCTAACTTGATCAATATAGCGGCCGGTAGTTAGTGACACCTGGCGAGGATCTGTCAACCACGGACGCTACACCATTGCGATGTATTTTTCATTGCGAACTGCACACTCAAGTTTGTTTATTTCTGTCGTTTGAGGGGAAAGATACTAGCGCTTCCTCTAGAAAATTCAAAAAATTGTTGAAATTTTGTAGAAATGTATAAATAATACGAATAACTTAATTACCTTTCCTTTTAGGAATGAAAACATCACCTAAAAGAAACTGCGAGGTAGCAAAAGAGAATTTAATTAAAAGTTTGATAAGTTGTCAGAATTGTTGTCAATGTAATATCTTTGGGCTTTAACATTAGGCTGGGCAAGGAAACTTTCAATTCGTAACGGCAGTTGCCAGCCAGCTAGAAATATATACAAATTTGACCAATAATCGTTTCTATCGATCATTTCTCGTTTAGACGGTTCATATGATACAATTGTGTCAATACAGAATGAAATATATCCAATAAATGATAATGTAACCCTTCAATGGATAGTCCATTGGTCTTGCAAAGTTATCGACAGAGTATTTTTATTTGATAACGATTAAAGTCTTCTACGAGATTAAGAAGGGGTAGCCAATGCTAGTGACTTTCCCCTTAGACGGCAAGAATTTAGAAATTGAGATGTACTTTCAAACTACACCTTTTCTTTTTATAAATTTACACCTTCGTTAAACGTTTGCTGCAATTTTATAAATTGCCATGATTCTTATAGTTAACGTACAATTGAAACAATCCACCATTTATTGAAATTAGTGTTTTACTTCATCACAAAGATTACATCGTATTATACTATGTGGACACGTTCGATAATACAATTGAAAATGTATTTTACGTAACGCGATGGATAACATTGCTATTAATCGATATAAATTAAATAAATAAAGTAGAAATTCGTATCATATAATAAAGAAAAAGATCGCCTTTAATAGCTACCAATAATTGTTGTACGTTAAGTACGTACAATGAGTGAATACTGATCGATTAAAAATGTAGAGATTGCATTTCAAGCGACGACGGAGCTTGTCAATCAGTAGTTTAAGAGATAAACCGTTCCGTTACACACATATATTCGCTATTGCAGAGATTCATACTCCCGTTTACAAGTTCGTATTCGTTGTATAAATTGGACTTACAAAAGACAAGAAAAACGAAACATATAAATACGTAATTATACGTGTACGTACTGAGGTATTGCATGGACCATGGACAATAAATCTGACGATCGTAGAAACGAAGTGTGCGGTAAATTCATACTGGTCTCGAATGTTACTCAACATTCAAGGAACTCAGAAATTTAATATCGTAGAAAAACAAGAATTTCTGTAATTCCCCTAACTGCAAATGGACCCTTGATTTGGGGGGGTTGTACTTATCGCTATGTAACAATGTTAATTTGACTCGTCGAGATTCTCATGTAACAATATCATAAATTTTGTTATAGTGTTATACAGAATGTCTCATAAAACACGGGTAGATGGAGATTCAGCACATAGAAGGAGTTCGTGTAAACATTCATATCATTCGAGGTAACGCGATTACTTCTATCATACACTTGTGTTTATCGTTCAAGATCTCGTACGTATAATCTCGGTGATTTTTTTAAAAGTATTTTTACGATGACACATGAATCACTTTAATTCATTCTCTTAAGAACAATATACAATGACGAGGATACAAATGTTCTTATTATATTTGCGTCACATCCGAAGTTATGCCCACATTTTGTAAAACACACTCTATCGATAAATCTTTTCTCTCGTGAATCTGATTACCCATTAATCTTCGCATCATTTACTTTCATCGCGTGATATTTAACCCACTGTTCCTACAAAGTATTAATTGTTATGAGTCTTGCATCCATTTTTCAATCATCCAAATCACCAAAAAAGGATTACTTAAGTCGTTAATTATGTGTAAATGAATCACAAATATAGACAAATAATATGTACAAATATTGTAGTGCGTTGACATGGCGTATTTCACATCGAACCGGACACCCTTAAAAAAGTCTTAATTCAAACGCGTTCCATTAAAACCTAAATACATTCGCCCCTCGATTTAAGCAGAAAGTACGTTCCATGCCGCATTTTTTCTTACACAGAAAAAAAAAAAAAAACCACGTACATAAAGATGATAAAGATACTAAAATCTGTATAGTACGTTTAGCCGCAACAATCCGAAGCTTAACAAATTTACATTAATCGTGGATAAGCTTATAAGAGATAAGTGGTGAATATGATAATGATTATGAAGTTGATATACTTTCAATACGGTTCGTGAGGTTTATGAATTTATAGGACGTGTGCTATTATGCGTACGTGACTATACACGACAAGACTGAACATATAAAAAGTGTCGCGTAAGTCGAGGGACGCGCGTATTCTCTATTTCAAAAGAAATAGACACACATATGTACACTTTCTCTCTCGCTGTGTAATAATTACAGGAGAACAGAATGCTATAAATAAATGCGCGATTCGACGTGAAAGTCCCTGTGATATAATATAATACTTAAATACTGTGCAAAAGAATTGAACACACATGTCCAAGGAATTTATGGCTAGACAAAATTGAGACTCTGCGAGAAGCAGGACAAATATTAGCCACCAGAGTTCTTCTGTTGCGGTAAAACGAAAAGTTTCGTACGCTATGACCGAAATGTGTTTCAGTTTAATAGGCTTTCGCTGCTAGGCCGTGGTTTAGTGACCAGACTCTGTAAAACTCTTATTTCGTTTCCCGTTAAATTCGGAGGTCCGAACAGAAAGTCCTTACGAGAACTCGGATTGGACAGAAGGTCCTGCATGTTCTCGTTGTTTAGCACCCAGTCATGCAGAGAGGTTTGCGTTAAATTTACTTTCCTAGCTAACGTCCCTGTAATGTGGATATCGTCGATCCAGAAATATGGCTCCTTCTGAGCTTCGCGATACAAAAGGAATACGCTATCGGGAGAGTACAATATGGCCCATCCGGCACAATAAGTGGGATAATGTCTACCAGGATATTCCTGGGGTGATACTCTCCACTTGGAACGATAGGATCTCTTGACGTTACCCATTGGGAGGAGATCGCAAAGAATCAGCCGTCTGGCACCCCAAGGCGATAGATCGCGGTTCAAGAAATCCAACATGGCAGGCATATGAACAAAAACATCATCGTCTAATTTAAGTATATATTTGGCACCTGGAACAAATAGAAAAAGGAAACACGTTAGAAAATCCACGATTTTTTTATTAAATTTTCAGTGGCACCAAAAACACTGGCAATGAACTCGGCACTTGGTAATAATAAAAAAATGTTTCAAGTAAGTATACAATTCGTTTAACCTAATTTCCATGTTACAATCTCTTTTGATATCACGTATCTTTCCAGCAATTATCTAACAGTCCGTTTATGGATTAGCTTCTCTAGAGAATTACTACAATATAGAGGCGTCTATAACATGAATACAAGGTCGAGTAAGTTGTACACAGTTTACGTGGGCTGTTTCTGTCTTTTCCAAGCGCCGAATCCATCATTCAAGTGTTCTAATACCGGGTGTCTTAACGAGACAAGTGACTCCCTTACTTGGACAATGATACGTAGCCCACTTCAACGCCATCACATGCTTGTAAGTCATGTTTCTATAGACATCGTGAAAGTTGCCTTGTACCAAATCTTTGTATCTCCTATTCTCCTCGTCCAGGTTGGCCTGGTGCTCCGCGGATGAGCCAACCAGAAAGTGTAACGCCACGTCCTGGGTCTGCTGGCCCCAGGTCTCCCTGATTATGGCCCTCTTCAGCGTGTTCTCCGGCGCGGAGTGTATCAGCATCAACAGAAACGGTTGCGTTCTGTTGCACGTATCGTGATTGATCGTGAACCTAAAGTCCTTGATGTCGATCAACGTGGACCTGTCATCGGGTGGAAGCTCGTTCATTAAGTACGGCTGGGAGGAGGGTGTCGCGTTTCCAGGATATATGAGCAGATATCCTGGCAACGACGGACCAACGGCGTACGGCGTTGGGGACCTGGATCCGTCGATGTGCAACCAGAATGAAAAACATCCAGTCAGCGCCAGAGCAGCCATGAAAACCAGGGTGCATGGCGATGAACCAGAGGCATGGAGCCGCCGCTTATCCAGCATACTAACGAGCCCTTATCATCATACGCGTTTGAGTTTGTCTGAAACATACGAAACGGTATATCAGATAGTCATATTTTTGTAAAGGAAGGTATTATTTTATTTTATTTTATTATTTCGAGTAATAATAATTTCTAGCACATACTTAATGGTTTTATTTATAAATTTCTAGATTTCACAGCATTTCTGAGGAAATATTGAAGTATCGATAAATTTATTTTCAGTGAATCGATAGTTTATCTCTATATGTCTATTTACACGAGGAATAACGACAAAAATATTTCGCAATGTGTAAGCTCTTTCGAAGCACCTTCGTGCTACGACAGCTTGTTTATGTGTCGTTTAGTGCCGCTAATTATCGTTAACTGACAATAAGTACATTCACATATATAACGTGGAAATTAATAATGTGTGGTTATCTTCGACACAAGTGACTATATTTTACTTGGTCCATATTTTGAACGATCGATAAAACGTGGCTCGCATCAGAAATTAGAAAAATAATATTTTAGCTTGTCATATATATTTCATTACTTTAACTTGTGTACAGGGTGCGACCCAACACGTCCAGGATCCATTTCGGTGATAGATTGGCGATACGAAAACAATGTAAACATGTAAACAT
Organism: Hylaeus volcanicus; assembly: GCF_026283585.1. Classification (NCBI taxonomy): domain Eukaryota; kingdom Metazoa; phylum Arthropoda; class Insecta; order Hymenoptera; family Colletidae; genus Hylaeus; species Hylaeus volcanicus. Next base: position 5,713,122 of record NC_071983.1, on the reverse strand, counting down.
ATGACCTATTTGACCTTGTTCCAAAGTCGCAACAATATTTGTACACCGATGACGTACAATTACTTACCTTCGCGCAGGAAACAAATCTAAAATATTTCAGACATACTGTCGAATTCCTCGATAAGATTCGCGTACACGTTGTCGAAGTACTTCTACCCGAAGCGTTGAAAAAGCAAAAGATTTCAAGCTGCCACATGTATTAGGAAATCGTTCGAGAACTGTTTATTCGAGTGACATATGTCGATGTACCGGCGTGCGTAAACTAAGTGTGACGTAAATCTAATGCTGATTCTTTCGATAAGCCGTGCTGTCGGCTTTTCAAGGAACTGAAGCGAGATTGGCTTGTTAATCTCCCATTAAAGATACCAACAAGTCACGGAATACTGTGTACGAGCAATTTATAGCATCAATCCTGTAACTCCGAACAAAGGTCAATTGGGACATGTCTGTATAAACTTTTACGATTGTTTTATTCGGCAGGGTAAAGAGATATTTCTTCGATCGATAAAATAAACAAAAAATCTTGAATACAAAGAAGTGGAAAGAATTCGGAAGTGGGTAAAAAGTGAGGAGAATGAATGTATCGACGGCCTGAATAGCTCAATTACCGTGGTCGTAAGTTCAACAGGTCGCTCAAAAGTCAATAAGAGGTTGACCCCACTGTACAGTTTAGGTCTGTTCGATATGGAAGACGGCGTAACCCGTGGGTTAAAAGGGTAGCCGGTGACGTCATTCGCGGTCGAGGACGCGACCTTGAGCGGCAAACTAAATTCGCGCGCACTTGGCCACAGAAGTTACCAGACGAGCGAAGAATCCAGATTCCAACTGCAAACTTCTGTTACCGTTGCAGCGACGTGTCGTTTCACGAGTGTCGAGCGTACACCCATCTCCGTCTCGGTGAAAGTGTTACCGAGCCAGTCGTTTACCAATTTTCTAGGAATGCACCTTGAACTAACGCTGTTCTTGCGTCACCTTAATGCGCACTAATAGAAACGAGAGACGCTCAACCGCTTCACCTAATTGAAGAATCGAGGAGACGAAAATAACGACCAACCGATTGAAAGTGGTTGCCAAGTGCATTGCGACCATATACGATTTAAATGTAAACGTTTGCCTTCGACGGCTTCTGTATATCTATTGACGACGCCCACATTTAAACACGTTCGCTGGCAAGCTGTACAACAGAGGAACGGAATTTAGAAACAGCGGACAGAAAGCTTTCTCTTATTCGGTTAGGTGAAATTTGCTTTTGCAATGGGTCTGTTGTTATTTAAAGAGCATATTTCGATCAGTTGCGTATATTTTGTCTAACTTAGCAATCTATGAATTTTTATATAAGAATTACGTTAACGATGTTCTTTTTTCCTCGGCTAACTTTAGACCACACGGAGGTCACCGATGTCACTGAATTTTGCTTATACTTTCGTTATGCTAAAACTCGAGCAGGTGTTCGCTAGAATAAAAAACACGAAACGAATTTGATCAGAATGGATATCTAATTCATATTTAAAGTTTAATTCAAAATGACGGCAACGGAAATAAATCACAACTTTCTTAATCGACGCACCTAAAATTGAAAAAATAAATTTCGTGAAGCTATATCGATTATGTGTAAGGCTATATCATCGTGGCCTTCCATCGAACGCAGTTTTACATAAGTCTCGCTTGCCAAAGTGCATACATCATCTTCATTTGTTCATTGTTGCCTACTATTGTTTCACGCGTGTCATCAAATATTATTTCGTCGATTCTGTTATTAAAGTGGAAGGAACATATGACCACGCAGTTTCATGCATTCGTTACACGCACAGTAATAAATACAACATTTCATCAAAGTTATCATTTACGGATTAGAAGTTTTTTATTTACATTTGTAGATGTCACACCGTTACGTCCTACGGGACCGCTTTGAACCGCTTTTTACTTGCTATCGAGTACAAGTAACGCAAGGACAGTAAGAAACGTAATTGCCACTTGTCTTCTAGGATAAGATTGTATAAAAAACATTTTTATTTCTGAATTTTTAAAACACTAGTTGTCATCTAACAATATCGTTTCCATCGTGAAATTTGTTATCAAGGCGATCAGGGCAGGGGAAAGGCAATCGCTTATCGCAAAATTCTGTGCGCAGTTAAATAATTTATGAGAATCTGAATATCAATAGCCGAGGCGATTAGGTCAGTTTCGATCGCTACACAATGGCAGAAAGACGATTGTGCTCGAGTCTTGTGCTTTGGGTACCGGCAGGCGTTCATTCGAGACTATCGTCGATCGAAATAACGATTTTCTCACTTCTACCATTTGGGAGTCGTCGGGACCATAAACGAAACACATGTGCTGCCGGAAGAAAACATTTGGGAGCCTATTTTTGGAACCCAAGGCATCCAGACACGACCATGTAAGTAAGTACAGAGAACGTTATAGACTTTGAATGCTCAAGGACAAAAAACAAAAAAAAAATTTCATTTGTTCGTTGCGCGAAACTGAAATTTGTCGACGGAAATTGTAACAATGCAAATGTGATAATATTTTAAGCATTCATAAATGCAGGTGCTATATTGCTTCCTTATGGCAAGTTGAATTACGTTATATGTAGACAATGATAAAGAGCTGATAACATCAAGCTCGATAGCGTATCACTATTTTCTAAGGGTATATCGTGTATAATTTTTATACAGTGTTTCTTGATTGGTTCTTTGTTTTAAGAATTCAGAGAAGTTTGAAAATAAATTATTCTGTTAATTGAGGTAACAAGTAGTAGCTAAAAAATTAAGAAGTTTAATTAAATCTTTCTGCTGCTTTCTATATTTGTTTAGTTACTATAGGAAAATATACTTTATTCAAATTGAAATACTAAATAAATGTAGAGAAATGTAGAGATAAATACTTTTAGGAATAATAATAATCAGCAGATAATCAGAATATGTTTCATTGTTCACAAGAAATGAAATGTTATAGACCAAACAGAGTACTCTACATGTGTTCGTAACAAATTTCAAAGAAACTTGCTAAACCTTCTTACCTCGAACAACTGTACTAAATAATTAACCAGGCACTGTGTACGACCAAGGTTTGGAAGCTTCATTAATTTTACAGTTTCAATGCCACAGACTTCGATTCATCATTCAACTGATCTAAACGTTCTTTTATAATAAAAATGATCGACATAAAAGTTGAAAAACAAAAAAAATGATTGGAGCAGTACATGAATAATTCATGAAACATCTACATTATACATAACAAAAACACCTGTGTGCAAAACTTTTACGTCGTGTCATTTGTTTTCATCGCTTCTGGAATCGTTAATTTCATTGAAAGCAATGTTAAAATGCTACAATAAAGGGGAGATTAGCGAAACTCGGCGAAGAAAACAAAAATCTTGAAATGGGCGGTTCATTGACACGCGAACAGATAAGGCGAAAAAAGGAGAAAAGAAGAAAGAAAGTAATAAGAAGAGGATACTCACAATTTACGTGCGGTGAAAAAGTCCAAAAATTTCTAAGCATCCGCTGCGAAGATGATGATTTTTTGTTCTACACATTCGAGACAGTTGACGTTAAAACCCTGACGCCACCGAAGCGTACTGCGATCACAGAGGGATTTGAAGGTTATGTCAGACCAGCGTATTGTTGACGATCCGCCGCGTCTGACGGCGACATATCACGATTGCCTTCTACGAAACCGTTCTCGTGGGTAGGAGTGTGGGACGAACGTCAACAAAGGAAATCTTCCGCGACGTGTTCAGCAACTTTCTTTCTTTTTTTTCCTGACACCCCTCATCTTTTCCTTTTTATTTGTTTGTTTAATCGAGCGTCTTCACGCGAACAAGACGGGCTCGAACCATGTGTAGAAGAAATTCGATAGGAAGGCGAAGCCATTGGGGAAACCAGCGGCCACGGAATAACGATGCATACAGAAAGTTTTTACAGTGCTATCTTACTCCTATCCGCAGACAAACGATGCGTACTAGTTCAAAGCGGACTATTTAATAATATCGTTATAATCATTACGAGTGTGAAATAACGATCATTAGTGAACTACTTACCTTGATCTTGTGAGAACAAATCACTCTCCAACGATTCATTTGTTTTACTTTTTAAGTAGGAAAATTGAACTATAATACGAAAATGCCACGTTAAAAACGCATGAACCACGTATTGACCGTGCGTAAGAGAACATAAATGTATAAATAATAGTGTAAAAAGTATTACCAAAGGTACGTACCAAATAACCCGCCATGGAGTGTTTGGACGAGTGTGCTTCCTTCTGCTAATGGCGATCGGTTTCAAGTGTAATTTGATCCAGCATAAATTTGATGGACAAATTCTTGTTAAAAATGTTATAGCATTTTAATAGAGTGTTAATAAAATATATGAGAAATAAATTACCTATACTCGTACTTCTAGTTGAACGACCCCTGGAAACAGGCAACTCAACGTACAGGTACGCTGACACGGGTCGTAGCCTTCCTTGCAAAGGCGCGCATCAGTTATTTACTTTTATAAAACCAGGAAAAAAATCGTGCAAGCAGTGTACATATGTTTTCGATCTTCCGTTGGCCATCTACAGATGTAACGAGGATTGTAGTTTATCTATAATTACATAAAACACCATCTTTTATTTTACTACAAACGCGAACTCGCAAAATAAAAATATAATTCACGTGGTGAAAGTAATGTACAATTTTTTTTTTAAGCCTAGAATATTCAAGAAAATGTCTCTCTTGATACATTTCAGAAACTTTGACGTACGACGAGGTCGGAATTATTGTAAACGACGATGAAAGAAGGGAAACGGACGTGTAACACTTTCGTAAACGGCGCCAAGTAGATTTAGTCGCGATTGGTGGCTGCTGGAGGCGCTAACTGGTCGAAGGCATGAATTGCACGGACGCGAGAAACTCGAGCTGTCGGCAACGCTAAAACCCACCTCTCCCAGGGGCGCAAAACGCGCACGCGCCGCAACGTTTATTATCTTCTTTCTGTTCAAGTGCCATTTCATTGCATGCAGTGCAGTCTATAAAACAGAGAATGCGTTCTCAGTGGATCGCGAGTTTCCTATCACTTATCGTCATTCGTAGCGTATAAACATAACAGCACGCGGTCATTAACTTACAAATTGTTTACGTGTCGTCCGGACGGCGCATGGAAACCCGTTAATATCGGCGTCGCGATGCTGGTTACGGTGCTGTGAGACGGGAGAAAAAAAAAAGAAACACACACACACAGAGGATCGAGAGAACCATTGTTAAGCGTCGTTTCACGGGTTTTCGTGGTTGAAATTTTTGAACGATTTGCGTTGGCAAAATGTCATGCAGCTACGCGGACGGTCTCTCGCAGTACGAAAACAAAGGAGTGCTGGGTCTCGAAGAGGTAACGAAAAATAGAGAAGTAGAAGAAGAAGCAATTGTTCTCCCTCGATTGTTTCCCAAACGTTCGTTTGGCGGGAGTCGGGTCTACCGTCGAGCCCCTTTCGACTTTGACCCTCGAGTTTATATTTTTTTTTTCTCTTTTCTCGTTCTGTCATTTTAGAGATACGACAGCGTCGAGGCGTTGCGACTGAAATGCGGCCTTCTCGCCGATTGGATCCAAGCTGCACGGCACGTCGTCGTTCACACCGGCGCCGGCATCAGCACTGCTGCGGGCATTCCGGATTTTCGGTGATTATCATTTGTAATTTTTCTCTCGAATCCCCACCCTACTACTTCTATGTACTTTTCATCCCCTCCCCCGTGCCCCGTTGGCCCACGATTCCGATCTGTTGTGCGCTCGAAAGCGCCACCGGTCAATTCTTTTAAATTAATCAAGCGGGAACGGATTGCCGCGAAGAAACAGACCGAAATTCCATTTTGGTCAGCGCGTCCACCATTGTTGTGCGCAACAGCGGTGACGATGATGGGTCCTGAAATGATAATGAATCGATGTTGCTAGGATTCGATGATACCCCTTCGTAAATATACAGCTATGCAAATATTATAAGATCGAGAAATAACTAAAATTATGCCTGATCATTAGTCAGAATAAATTAGTCAGAAATGTTTTTTCAAAAGAAATTGCGATTGACAAATAATTTTTGAGAAGGTTTCGTTAGTCACTATTATACATATATTAATTATTAGCTATGATTACCGAGTAATCCTTAGTCACTAGTCATGTCAAGCCTTTAAGAAATATATTATGATACAAATTTGTTTTTAGATGTATGCAAATATTGAGTACAACAATCCCTGCCCTTTGTAACTGTTGAGCAGTGTCTACTTGTAGTGTTACTTACTACACAATTGATATCCATATATTTTTTTAAATAAAATATCTTGATTCAACATTCAGACTTACCTTTTGGAATATTGTACAAATTTTTGGGGTGTGCTCTTTTAAGTTCTCTTCAAGCTGTTAAAGAACGCACTTCTATGTTACATACTTACCTTTGCAGTCTATCATTCTCCAACCAACTTTTAACTACTTCTGATAAAGCAGAATAAAAATATGATTTTCTTTCTTCAAATAAATCCAATACAATTTTTCATTTGGAATGCATTGTATTCGATTAATTAGAGGCACAAATGGAGTATGGACGTTGGAGCAGAAGGGTTTGAAAGCTACAATGAATATTTCTTTCGACGAAGCGATACCTACAAAGACACACATGGCATTGAAGAAATTGGTGGATGCTAGTGAGTACGATTGCAACAGTGAGAAACAGCCACATGTCAAGAAGAACAATTTTAAACTAATTTCGATAAACTCTTTTAGAAAAAATCAAATTCATTATAAGTCAGAACATCGATGGCTTGCACCTTCGATCAGGAGTGCAGAGACAACACCTGGCTGAGTTGCATGGAAATATGTTTACAGAACAATGTGATAAATGCGGCAGGTTGGTATACCTTGAAGAAAATTGTGGAAAAGGAAAGCTATGTAATTAATTAAATTAATTAATAATTGTATTTTATTTCAGACAATTTATTCGGAATTTTGCAACTAAAAGCGTGGGCAAGAAATCGCTTGACACCGTGTGTAGATCTGAACAGATAGGTGGTCGTCCATGCCGTGGTCGCATGCACGACACCATCCTTGATTGGGAACACAACTTGCCAGACAGTGATCTCACATTGTCCGATTTGCATTCTAGGTAACTCAAAGGATACTTGTACAGTAATAAAGATGTTCGTGTACTTTTAAGAGCAATTATGTTTCCTATTATGGCACACAAAAGATGGAACTCTTGAGGCATTGTTCAAGGTTTCACGAACCGAAATTTCATACAAATTTATTTAAAAATGATCACACTCTGTAAATGTGATCTTAATGTATCTTACTAAAAAATTGGTGTTTTTTTGCGAACAGATAAAAAGAAGAGTGCCTAACGTGCGTTTCATGGTTGTTGAAGTACATGTTAGACGTTTAAAAATTTTGATGCTCGGTACCCGCGCGAGTATCCAAAAAAAAAGTATTTTGGAAAAGTCCCCTTGATCAAAAAATCCCATATCGATATCTCAGGTTTCAGTTGACAATTATATTTCATTTACATGATATTTCGTCGACTGTTGGTTCAGAAATTGTATGAGTAAACGCATTTACAGTGTCGCGGACTTGAGCATATGCCTTGGAACGACGCTGCAAATTATACCCAGCGGAAATTTGCCTCTGTATACCAAAAAGTATGGAGGTCGACTCGTTATATGCAATCTACAGCCTACAAAACATGTAAGATCACTTATTCATCCTTTAATTAATTAACAAAGCTATAACACATGTAATGCAGTGAGTGATACGTTAACACTTTGAGATTAAGATGAGCTAAAGTACAAGCAATGTTGTGATTCCAGGACAAAAAGGCGGACTTGATAATCAACGGCAACGTTGACGAGATAATAATCAGCGTGATGAAAAAGCTGGGGCTAGAGATCCCCGAGTACGAGAGCACGATGGATCCTACACGCAACTCCGACACAACGTCTAAAGAGATGGACTGGACAATACCTACCAGCAGAATAAAAGAAATGAACGTGTTATACAAGAAAGTATGCAAACCGATGAAAAGGAAACGGCAAACCTTCATGTACGAGAGAACGGATTCGCGAACGGAGACGAAACGAGAACCGAAATCGAAGAAGCAGGCGTTCATGATCAAGGAGGAAATAAAAGCCGAGGATGTAAAGGCAGAAGATGTAAAAAGGAATGACGTAAACACGGAGGACCCGTCGAACGCGGCTGACATAGTACGCAACAACGAGGTAAGTAGTAACGCGGTTAAAATCGAAGGGGACGTCAATGACCAAGTGCAACAACCGTTCGACTTCTCTACGGACAACTTGACACAACCGAATGCCAGTTTAGAAGTGAACGACAGACTGTAGCATGATGATTTTGGCGTATTGTGATCGCCAACGACCTAATTAATCCTATTACTCTCAGTCTACGTTAAATTTATTTATGAGTGCATATAGGATGGATGTTATCTGTATGTGAAAAGAATGCCTAAAAGTGCTATCGATTTGTTTATATGAAAACGACACAAAAAAAAAAAAATGATACAAAAAGATGAGGAGATTAAGAGAATCGTATAAGATAAGTTTATCGAATGGCAAACCGCTTTTAACGTCTGAAATCACAGAACGCTGCAATACGTGTAAATATATGTAGTAGTAATTTTGTGATCGCTTCCATGTTCTGTCCGCTTTCTTCTTACACGAAGCGTGCGTGCGTGCGCGGCCGTAGCTTTTAATAGGGTCCCCCATTGCACGGGTACACGTGGTTTCAAAGTTGCGCGCAATAAAACACGTGATACTGTTTTCACGTGTTGATACTATGGCTGGGGCTACTTGTTGAATTTTTCTGCATTTGAATAGCGGATTCGTCGAGTCCACCCCTCTTTTTCATTTCATTTTCATTTATGCTACTTTACAAATAATATTCTGTACATTTCCATTTCGATAAAGAGGAAGTAATGCATTTACATTTTTCGGCTGTAAACAGTTTATTTTTATAAGAGATATTTAAAAGATATTTCGTTGATTTTGCTATCGAAACTCAACCTCGCTTAATTTCCACCATTTTGGGGGGAGCCGTTGCGTTTGATCGTTGGAATAGTAATATTCGACAATAGCGAATGGTAATAATAGAAATTGAAAAAAAAAAAATCTGTGATGTCGTTTACATGTGAATTTCGTTTGCCCGTGTACCCGTGTATTTTAAAACACGTACAAGAAGAGTCTCGATGAATACTTCCGGGCTGTGCATATACATATGTATGCATGCACATCAGAGATGAGCAAAATTCATGTCCAGGTAACGAAGGTAAGTTTCGAATAATAGATTAAAGATAAATAATCTTTAATCGATTATTTGGTTTAATCAAAATTATAATTAAATTATGTTTCACAATTGAACGAATAACTACGAAGCTATATACAGCTGTATGCAGAGATTTTATTTGGCATCTGTTATTCGAATAATACTTTGCTCAACTCTGAGGCGCGCCATAGCTTTTCTCCAGTATCGTACATTAACGTTACGTACTTAATGATGATTTATTTAGGATCGTTTGTATCCCGTTAACAGAGATTTTGTAGCGACGACGTGTCCATTTAATTGATATATGAATATATATATATATATAGATATATATACACATTGTTCGTGTTTTCTCAGCGGTTTTCGTCGTTTCTCAAAGTTTTCGAACTGGTGACCAGTAAATCTGGTAACCGTTTGTAATTCGAGAAACGATTAAGGAAAATATATGACGATGTTTTAACGCGCTCGGAGTAGCGAGTACGCATTGCTACTTCGAACGTTTAAGATTGTGAGAGAATCTTTTTAATAGAAAGCTCTGTACGAGCCTCGATGTTGTTTGGTCATTTAATAGTTGAGTGTCTTTCTCGTTGAACGCACACGTTTATATAACCCGTAACAAGCGAAACATTTTAACAGGCAGATTCCGTTGAAACGAAACAACGGGCGCGAGGTTTTATCCCTTGACAATATATGTCTCACCGAGCGACTTGGAAAGTGGAAGTGCAAAGATTTAAGAATAATAATAATAATAATATTAATAATAATAATGAAAAAAAAAATTATAAGTGTAAGCGAGTCTTTCTTATATCGGCATTCGACGCTACTCTGTCGATAGAGTTTTAAAGTAGTGCGCAAATTAGTGAAATGTGTAATATTTATGTGTACATAGCGACGCACGCTTGGTTGCTCTTAATAATTTATTATCTTAATTGACATTATTTACTGGACGTTATTATTAGTGAAATATTATAGTATTTGACGGGTAATAAAATTGTGGAAATGGGCTTCTCGTGTTCTAATTATTCCCTGTCCCCTTGTTTCATCCTTCGACTTATAAATAATGGTATTTCGATGTGTGAAAAGATAATAAATATTAAAAATACACACGTATACATGTTTTAGGCTATTGCACCGTCCATATACTATACCATATGTGTGTAGAATGGCTTTTTCTTTGAAAATTAAAGTTTCAGTTGTTTAAAACCGATTAATTAATAAAAACATTAATGTTTTATATTTTTTCGATATAAAATAGCCAAAATCAGACCAACCGATCGACTCGCCATCTAGCGGCCAACACCCCGAAGCTCAATTGGGTGAGTGCGAGAGAGAACACATCAATGTGCGACAAGGATAGATATATGCGCGTGAATGCGAGAGAGAACGCACTAAATGTGCGACAAGGACAGATCTATGCGCGTAAGTGCGAGAGAGAACACATCAATGTGCGACAAGGATAGCGACTATACAACAGCCATTTTGTCGCCACGCTGAACGTTAACATATATTATTATTAATTTATACTACTTAATAACAATTCAGATCGTATAAAAAATGGTCCACGAATGTTGCTGCTGATCCAGACTTTATTTATGGTGTGTCAAAATGCATAAAATCTTTGCAGAAAGTTTAGAAACAATTAATTAATGCGAGGACTAGCGATGCCATGCATGTGACCACCTTGCAATAATGACTGATAATTACTTAAAAGTAATTGAAATTGTACTAAAAATAGTCCTTGAATGAAGATATTGATCTATAATTGACACCATGATTACAAAGGTTCACAAATGATCCAGGGAAAATTAAGAAATTAATGATAATGTCTATTAACATTCGGCGGCGTGATGTCAATAGTCGCTATCCTTGTCGCACGCTATTGCGTTCTCTCTCGCACTCACGCGCATAGATCTATCCTTGTCGGACATTAGTGCGCTCTCTCTCTCTCTCGCACTCACGCGTATACATCTATCCTTGTCGCACATTAGTGCGTTCTCTGTCGAACTCACGGAATCGAGCTTCGGTGTGTTGACCGCTAGACGGCGATATCATCGAAAACCAGAAAATGACCGCATGCATTTAAATACAAATCGGACTTTGAATTAATTTAAACTAAAATTATATAAACAATTGCTTCTGAATCATTCTCCCACCTTTGGATAGTATTATTAATGACCTCAACGTATTTTTTAAACGTGAATTTAAATATATTTAATTGAAAATTCGCGTGAAACAAATAAATACGTCTATTATACTTATGAAAATATAATTTTGTTTAAATACTTACCGTCTCCAATTGAAATAACATTTTATAGTTACGTCTATTGTATCGTATATTACGTCTACATCTATGTTTCGAAAGGGGGAGTGCAAAAACGAATCGTCAGATTATCATTTTGATATCGTATATTCTTATTCATAGGCAAAGTTTAAACAAGGATACAACATAATCATGTACACGTGCGCTACAATAATTACTCCATAGCTTAAATTCTCTTAATTCGAATCAAGAAAAACGTCACTCTAAAGTTTCAAACGTATTCGTCTCTTTAATAAATAGATCTTTATCGTTTACATACTTCGTACATTTTGTTTTTATGTAGATTTCACCGACACGTCGCGACGCATGAACATTAATTAATTTGCCGAATCAACGTTTCTTGTTTATTTTTCGTGCATCGACGTCTTTGTAAATCGTCGAAAGCCTTCGAGAAACTCAGCTGACCAGTCATTGTACCTTTACCTATTACCAACACAATGCTAACATTTATTTTTAATTATATTACTCTCATAGATAATTACAATTAAAAATAGTCCAAACAGCGTTCTGTTTGGACTCACTTTCGGCATTCGTGTGCTGTTGTTCCGTAATTCTCGCCCCTCAGCTCACGATAATTGACAATTCTAATTTTTCCTGATAAATAAAACTGAGCTGACACGCGAAGGATTGCTAACACATGCGCAAGGTAGATGCGCAGAGGACATTACGCGTTACAGTCGACGCTGAACATCTCCTGCGCATTATTTTCACGTACATGCGATACCTTTGTCACGTTATTCCTTCGCTTTGTAGCCATTTCATTGTAGAAAAAAAAGTGGAAATAAATCAGTGGAATCCGAACACCCCCATGTACCCTTTCTCTTTTCAATAAATCAATCGATCAGCTATGTCATTGCTCTATGGACGCGCGTTAACGAAGAAACGTCGATTCACAGCGAAATTACAGGCGTTCGTTTTCCTAGAAACTTACAAAGAAAGAAAAAAAAAGAGAAAGCTAACGTGTGTTTTGATTTGAATAATGTTTGTTTCATTTTCGAACGTCCTTACGTATACTCCCATCAATAAATACACAGTCGAAATGACAACGAAAGAAAATGTACAAATTCTCGTGGGATTTTCCTTTTCCTTAAGTTTTCGAGCACGATCGATCGACATACGTTTTCAGTATCTCTATATTTACACGCGTAGGGTTCACGCAGGACTCGCATTGAACGCGCGCACCGTCGATTATTTCACTGGACATGCTCGCGTTTCGATCGAGATAATATCGAACCGTCTCGCCGTGACCCCGGAACGCACCAACCTTAAAACTACCGGAGCAATTAACCCGCTGGTTTACTCGCAAAATGGATTCGTCTTCGGCGGCTCGACGCGAATCATTGGCCGAAGCGATGACAAAACGTTATTTTTTTTTTCTTTTTTTTATTCATTACAACGTGCAACGAATTCATCGTAGATCTCGATGTCCATTTTCACCAGTGACCACCAGTGGCGTGGCCGAACGTGTGATTTTAAGACAAATAAAATATGTATCGATTTTTAAGTATACTTTTGGTAAATATAAATTTTGCAATAGCAAGTATTGGCAGTAGGGCGCCTAAAGGATTAGAAAACAAATGAATGTTTACCAAGTATAATGATTTGAAATGTATACAAAAAAAAAATACCAAATAAAAGTTGCCCGTACAAGTCTCCAGAGTTACTGGGTACGCCACTGGTTGACATGGATGTTAATTAAAAGTCTAAGTAATTTATTTTGTAATAAATATCCCGCGCGATACGTGTGTGACACAACACCGAGAAGGAACCTAAAAAATATACTCGAGTCGGCTTGAACTCGAAGCGAGACCCGCTTAAAAGCGAAACTTAAAGCACCCCTCAACAAACTTTAAACGGCTCTCGACCTATCGACGAGCGCACGTCGATTCACGTTAGGGATGTTCGATTCTGTATCGATTTTCTAGAAAATCGATCTTCGCGAGGCGATTGTCGACATTACAAAACGATACCAATGCGGCGAGCTCCGATACAAATCGATCATTTCGTCGAGAATCTAATGCTTTCGGTCAAGAATCGATCCTCGACTCGTCCAACTTCCTCTAAACTGAGAATATCGTATTCCTTTCGTTCAATTCGAATTGCACATGGATGTCTGTTCTCCTTTTCGCGATATAACCAAACAGATTTCTCTAACAACAAATACGTATCGAAAACTGTTTATCAGACGGTACCCTTTAATCGTAGATCATGAACGTTCTAGCAGTCTTAACGGTTACTACTATTAAATTTACCACCATCAACGCCAGAATAAATGATTAATCAACGATAACTAAATTACTACTAAATTTCTAATAAATTTCGTCCTTACAATGCCGTTAATATAAATACGTAAATCTATCTTACAAAAAAAAAAAAGAAAAAAATTTCCAAATATACAAACATATACGTCATATACAGTAAATAGTTAGGAAAACGATTATTCGGAGAATCGATTCGAGTGATTCAATTTCAAGTACGAAAATCGATCCCCCAGAATCGATTTTTCTTACAGGGATCGAACATCCCTAATCCCTACGCAGCCGCTCTCGCTACGAAAGAATAAATACAGTGAGCTTAAAAAGAGAGACAAAAGGGAGGGAAACGGATGAAGACGGAAGGAAGTAACACGTGTATGCGTTTGTGTGTGTGTGTGTGTGTATGCGATGCACAAACAGGGATCGTAGAGTGAAATGGTGAAGAGCAAGAAAGAAAGAGAAAGTGAGAGACAGGGACAAGGAAAGGGGAAAAAAAGTATGACGATTAGGAGGTACAAATCTTGATCGGTCGGTTCGATTAGCTTCACAGGCGTCCCGTCCGATCGAACCGAATCCGATTATTTGGTATAATTGCATTTAAATATCGTTTCCTTCTCAGAGAACTCATTTAACGTGGACTATGCACGACGCGAAACATAGACCTACCAAGAGTGTTTTAATTAGGCTATCTATATACAAGTAATCTTTACGCGACGGAATAGAAATCGATTATTACATATGTATATATATATCAAGATAAACTTTTTCTATATTGTTCTATTTTGCATATTATCGTCGACCATGCGTCTTCGACTTGCACGATAACGACAAAGAGAACGAACCTTACGTTACCAATCGAAAGGTCGAATCGATCCTTCTTTCGGTAGTCTCGTTTCCGTCTATCGAGAGTCTCGATTCGAGACTTTGCTCCCAAAACTCGAGTAATCGATAGGGAGGGGAGAACAAAAATAAGAGAACTTTCCCTCGTTGCGCGCTGCGAATTCCCGGCTCTAAGTACGTGACGAAACAATAAATAGAAGTACGTATATGGCTAACTTAATTCGTTGTGTAAAACGTATCTTTGGGTTTGAGTACGGCCCGATCCGTCAAGGTGGAACTGGTTCGATTAATGGGAAAAAACTCTGACAGACAATAGAGCTTATCCGCGGTACCTCGAGGCGCGGGCATACTCGTATTCTACTCGTTTGCTTGCGTTCGTCCTCGTATTGGCAAGGCTGTCCGCGTCCTTTTGGCGCACGAGGTCCTTAACACTTTCTAGAAACGTGTGGTTCACACGTGCGTGGGTATAATATATGTACACAATGCAGAGAGAGGGAGAAAGATTACAGATACACGCTGGTACACACTCTAGGCGTTTCGAAACGCGCGCGCAGTACGAAAGAAACTAGAGATTATAGGCACGTTACCGACGCAGCGAGAACCGACAATGACTTGAACGTCACCGGTCGTGTAGCTAACTGTAAGCTGTAAAAGGTAAAGTCGTGCTGCACCTTCGAAATCGATACGCGTTCCTCCCGACCTGTTGGCAGTCGCTGATCTTTGAAATCGACGCGTTCGTTGCTGGAATCGTTGGCTCTCCTTAGCTTGAACTGGAGTGGCCACTACTGATCCGATTTTTGTATAAAAATACCATCACAGGGTGTTCATTCCTGAGAGACAAGAAACCACCATTAATACTATGATAACTTCGATCTATAGTACAAGCGAGCGATAATTCTTTTCTCTCAGAACTGAAGCGTTACTCGACGAGATGGTATTTTTATCGTGGGATGGGCAGTGTATATCGAAGAATAATATTTACGAAATAAATAGAGATTGAAACAAAGTCATAAGATACTGTTACGTCTACATAAGAGCATCGTGCCTTTTGTTTAGTCCCAACAGATCCAGCAGCGAATCTTTCCCGTAAAAACATCCGAGACAATCTATGTAGTCAGAGACCACACTTCCGCTACAATAGAGTCAATTCGTAAAATACATTCTCGTACACTACGAACTTACTTGAGCTCTGTGAACAGTCAGCATAGTAACTGCTTTCGCGGACCTTCAGCAACGAACCATTACGGTGGCTGTTGCAGTAGCGAAAGGATCCAGAAGACAAAGATGTATCAAAGATAGCTCCAGTCGACTTCATTTCTCAGCGCGAGGAGAGGAGGAACCTAAGGCACGGTCGTGAAAATGTCCGAGGGACAGCAGGCGAAAGCAGCTTCACTCCTGGCTGCGTTTCACCCCCAACAACTTGGCAGCATCGTCAGCTGACGCTTGCAGCACCCGATCGATGAAGCTCTTGTCTCTTATCCCTAACAAATTGGAGATCAAGTCGTTGTCGGCGCTCTCGGTCGCGTCGGGATTCGCGTTTTGCGGCATACCGGCCAGTTTCCCCGTGAGGGTGGTCAGCTTCTCGTAGGGATTGAATCTCATCAGGCCGCTGGGCGCCGCGTCCGCTGTGGCCACTGGCGCGACCGTGGGCAACGAGATTCGGTCCTGGATCCTCGGATTCCCAGAGTTGGCAGCCACCAGGACGGGTGGCTGTTGCTGGCTTCGAGGCGTGATGGGCGAAGGTTGTACCGGCGAGTTCTCCTCGTCGCCGCTGGTCCCCACGTACATCGTCGAGTCGATGGACTCGTGTTTCTTCCTGTGTCGCAGCATGCTGTGCTTCAGCGTGAACCTTCTGCAGCAAATGTCGCAGGAGAACGGTCGTTCCCCCGTGTGGGTCCTCATGTGGCGGCGCAGATCCTCCGCGGACCAGAACCGCCTCATGCAGAAAGCGCAGACCACCTGGAAATGTTGGAAGAGCCAACCTTTTAGTCGATGCTGGGATTCTTCGTTAATCACAGATCTATTACAGAACAAGCAGTCCACTTGAGCGCGGCCGAATCAGACAGCAAACGCGGGGAATCATGATGTAAAGACAAGAGGATTTTCTCTACGCCTTTCTGCATGTGTTCCTTAATTAAATTGAATTACTATGTGAACCCTCGAGGGACGATTTTTACTGGAAATTATAAGAGGCGTAGAGGTGCGCACACCCTTGTCTTTATATCACGCGAACAGAATCCCCACAGAGACAGTATCTTTGTGAAAATCGCTTGGCTACGCGAAACCTTACCTTTCTGTTACTGTAGTCAGGGAAGCGTCCTCTCTTCTCTTCGCCGTCGCTGGGGTGCTGGGGCGGCGGATGCTGCTGCTGGTCCTCCGCCGTGTCGATGTCCATGTCTAGTGCACCCTTGGCCACGAGCATCTCGTACGACCTTTTGTGATTCATCTTTATGTGCTCCAAGCAGTCCTGTCTCTCGGCGAAACCGCAGTCGCACAGGTGACACTTGAACGGCACGTCGCTGGGTCCAGGAGAGGATCTTGGCGAGGGTCTCCTGGACCTAGGCGTGTCGATGGCGGATGGCAAGGTGTTCGCGGTCGCCTTAGGCAGCTCCGTCACGGAGGACGTCTCCATGCTCTCAGAAACGCTCGACGACTGGCTGTCGTAATCTGTCTGCTCGTTCTGCTTCGAGCACTCCTGAGGACTGTTCTGAGGCTCGCTGGACGGGGTATCGGACCTGCACTTCATCTTGCGCGCGTGCTTGGTCGAACGATGCTTCTTCAGGTTGCCCAGGGTGGAGAACGTGGAGCTGGGGCACTGGTTGCATTTGTACGGTCTCTCTGGGACGTTTCTCATGGAGAAGGAACTGTTGTTGTTGATCACCGCTTGGCTGTCGGGCGACGAAGAGTTCCTGACCCTGCGTATCTTGTTCGGGTTCGCTTTGTGCTTCCTCAGCAGGTGACGATCACAGTTGGATTTTGTGGTGAAGAGGAGGGAACAGTGGACGCACTGGTAAGGCTTCTGTCCAGTGTGGGTCAGAATGTGCCTCCTCAGGGACGACGTCCATGGGAAAGGTCGCTCGCAGTACGGACAGATGACGCGATTGGGCGCCATGGAGTACGCGGACTTCTTCTTCTTCTTCTTCTTTTTCTTTTTCTTCTTGGGCGAGGCGGTGCTGACGGAATTCAGTGAGTTCACCGAGTCGGACTTCTCGTCGCTACCAGAGTTGTTGCAGTCGCTATTGGACGCCACCAGGCCCTCTTCGTCGCTGAGATATTGCGGCTGGAACTGTTGGTACTGCTGGGAGGCGTTGTCTAAGAGTTCAGAGACACTCGCCAAATCTGCGGCTCCTTCTTCTATCTTCTCAGGCTTCTCTTCGTTCTGCTCCGTTTTGAACACTCCGTCGCCTGCGTTATCGCTCATCACGTCCTCAGGTTCGGCGGGTTTCTTCGCGCCTAACGTCTTCGCTTCCTCGTTAACATTGTCGCTGTGCGCGGACTCTGTGTTGGAGGACTCGCAATCGGCCTTCACGGGCTCCTCAACCTCCTCTTTGATTACTGCCTCCTTGACCGTCTCTGCTTCCAACTGTCCCCTCAGCAGACTGGTGCACTTCTCCTTCTGCTCCTGAGATTCCTGAGCGTCCTTCTCTTGCGGATCCTCGTCGATCACGAGCTCCTCCTCCGAGTCGTTGTCTTCGATCTTGTTAGTCTTTAACTGCTGCGCCAGGATCGCGTACTTCACCTGGTCCGAGATTGGGTGCTTGGTGTACTCGGAGTTAGCTGGTTGCTCCACTTTTGGTAGAATGCTTGGGTACGATTGGGCCACCTGAGAGGGAGGCTGTCCGAGATTCTGCAATAACGCCGGATGACTCGACGGTGGTCTTCCTCTGGTCGAGTGTCCTCCTCTGGGTCTCTGGCTCCAGTGCTGCGGATGCTGCTGCTTGATGTGTCGCTCCATGTTGCTCCTCAGGGTGAATCTAGCCGAGCAATGCTCGCAGGTGAACGGCCTCTCCGTCCTGTACCGACGTTGCTTTTGTTTAGGCATCAGAACTCCGTTCTTGATCACCATCTTCACGGAATTCGCGGATGGTATGTGATTCTCTGGCTTCTCGCGGCCGGACAGAGCCTTGTTGGCGATCTTGGACGAGATCAGCTTGGCGTAGTCGCTCTGCTCGTTAGCTGCTTGAGCGTTAATATCTCTACCCGGTGGGAAAGCCGTGAATCCGGCGCCTCCGATGGAGGGCTCGACTAGAGTCCCACCGCTGGTCAACTGGAGGCCCCTCACCAGCTCTTTCTGCAATCTGTCCTTCATCGTAAAGTCCTGACCGAAGACGTGCGGGTTGAACAGATACGGTGGTAGAATTCCCGCCCCCACGCCTGGAGGAAAGGTCCCAAAGTTCCTGTAAATCAGGTGAGCGTTCGCGTAGAGAGCCTCCAAAGAGGTAGGCTGAGAGCTACCCTGTCCAGCCTTCAACAAAGCCTCCGTGAGCAACAGCTGGCTGGTAGCGTTGTACAGTTCCTTTTGATTCTTTCCGTAATGCTCCTGCGACCCTGCGAAATCACCGTCCTCCTTGTCCTTCGACTTCTTGCTGAGATCCAGGACGTCCATCGACAAATCCAGAGGGCCGTCCTCGCCGACGCTCTCGGACACGTTCAGACCCTTCTTCAAGTTCATCGGACTAGCTTGTATTCTTTGGTGCGAATCTGATTTGGTATCACTGACTAGAGACGCGCTGCCTTCCGATGACCTTGACTCGAGATCCTCGTCGAGCTTTGCGTAGTCCGGCTTGCCGTCCAGCGCCGATTTTCTATCGTCGTTTCGTTGCGTCAGCTCGATCGGTTGCGTAGGCCTCGAGAACGCCTCCGTTTTATCGTAGTGGTTCGAGTTGTGCATCGATAGCGCGTTGTTGTGCAGCTTGGCCTCTTCGATGATCCTGATCTCGCCGCGACCTTCTATAGGCACGGATGGATAATGCATCTGAGTCTGAAGATGGAGCTCGTCCCGTTCGCTGGGGTACACCAAGCTCTTCCTCACGTCGTCTTTCATCACCCTTGGCGAACTCCTTTCCACCGTCTCGTTCGTCGAGTCTTCGTTTGGATGATATATCAGCACGCTCTTGATGTCCTCCCTGGTGAGCTTGCCGTGACGATTGCGCACGTGGCGCTCGCAGTTCGCCTTGGTGGTGAAGGCGTAGTTGCACAAGGAGCACTCGTACGGTCTATCGCCGTTGTGAGACCTCAGATGCCTCACCAGGGTGGCTTTGTCGGTGCTGGTATAGGGGCACATGTTGCAGGGATAGGGCATGCCAGGACCTACGCCCATGTGGGCTCGGTTGTGGCCCTTCAAGGCTCTCAGATTCGGGAATATCGCCGTGCAGAGTCTGCAAGGGAACTCCCCTTTCAGTTTCATCTTTCGGAACTCGGCAGCGAACGCGTCCTGAGCTTCTTCTTCGTGGAACTCCGTGGAGAACGTGCCAGAGGACCCCGAGGAGCTGACGTTGGGATTGAATTTGATGTTGCTCTCGGGTGTGCTGGCGTCCGATCGAGGAAAGTTCTGAAGTATAGGCCCCGACGTGACGGATATAATACTCTGAATGTCGGCTAGGTCTTTGCCTTCTTTGGCTTCCGTGAGAGCAGCTTTGTTCTGCAGGTCTAAGCCGGCGAAGAAATCGTCCCTCCTTGATTGGCTGTCGTCGATGGCTCTGGATTGAGGGCTGGAGGTCCCGCAGTCCGTCTCATGGGCGTCCAGAGCCGATCTACATGGAAACGCGCGCAGGCACTTGGAACACTGGAACCTGGCTACTTCGCCTGAGGCTGGTCGGTGAAGGGACTGCTCGCAAACCGCCCTGGCGATCGCTGGGAACTTGTCGGACGAAAAGTCGACGAAGGTGAGGTCGTTGAACCCTACGACGGAGTTCCTGAGGTTCCTCGCGGTGTTCCCTATCGAGTGCTCCGCGAAGTGGATCATGAATCGGTGCAGGTTCAGGACTCGGTGGTTCTTGAAGGAGAGATTGCACGCGTCGCACTTGGCAGGGAACTCTGGATGACTGCGTTCCAAGTGAGCCTCCAACAGAGCGCTAGTAGCGAAATCTTGTCTGCCGCATACGGGGCAATTGTAAATGTTCTGACTATCGTCTGGCCGCGTCTTCATTTCAGTCCTGTTGGTGTTATTCAGGAGGATCTTGTGCCTCTTCTGGCCTTCGTTGTCGCTCAGGTAGTCGGTGCACTTCCGTTTCCCCGTCAGACTCGTCGATTTCTCCTGTCTGTCGATGAAATCGGGCGAGTTCCTCTTTGCTATCTCGTTGTTATTATACTCCTCGATGTGTCCAGCCTTGATGGGCTTCTCGGAGTCGCTGCTGCCCTCAGAGTCGGTGCAACTGTGAGGCGAGGTGGCGCGATGCGCGGTCCTCAGGTGCCTGTTCATGTTCCCGTTCGTCGTGAAAGCCATCTCGCAATACTTGCACTTGAACGGACGTTCGCCGGAGTGAACCAATACGTGCCTGTCCAGCGAGCTGGCGGAGCTCAGCACCTTGTTGCATACCCCGCAACAGTAATCGTCCTCGCCGCTGCAGTCGGTGCTGCGCGGCGAGTTGTGCCCGCGAAGGTGATTCGTCAGCTCGCGGGAGCTGGGCAGCACTGTTGGACAGGCGGGGCAGGGATGGGCGCTCTCTGGTAGGTCCACCTAAAAATTACATCGAAATTGGATCGCTGAGTTTCGAGGCTGGGATGAATGTTGCTTAGTTTGGTAGGTTATGGTGTGGGGAAACAAGATGGGATGCGCGATGTATCAATTGACAATTCTTCTTTGTGGTACCCGAGGAAATCATGCAAAGGAACTCCAAGGAGCTGACACTGGGGTTAAATTTAACGTTACTGTCAGATGTAAGAGGGAAATTCTGAAGTATAGGTCCTAAAGTGGCGGATACAGTACTTTGACTCTCTAAAGAAGCTGTCAATCGGTACTGCTCACGAAAAAAGTGATTGGTGAGTGAAACTTACACTGGATGGTGGCGATGCAGCATCCGCTTGCACTTCGTTGTCGTGTCCCTGATCGGGGCCACTCTTGACAGTAACTGAAACAAATAAAAACGTTCAACGTTAGAAAAAGGGAGAAAACGCTAGCTCCGAAACATCTACGAGATGAAACCAGCAACATAGTACCGTGAGAATTTCATTCAGGATTGAAACAGTCGGATGAAGTTAGGTCTAAATTTTCCAGTCGAACATTTCGATCGAAAATCGATTAAAATTTTTATTACAAAGGTAGACGTCCCCTTCTGGATGTCAAAGAATTCCCCCTTCGCGCGAGTAGCTTGCATCAACGCGATAACGGGGCGTATTGTTTGCAAATTTTTTTAATTGGTCGCAAGAAGCGTCGGAACACGATCGCCTCGAGGAGATCTGGCCGTATTCCGGAAGCTGATAGACGACCGCAAAGAACGACGCTGGAACAATGACACTTATTATCGCGTCCTAACCGCAGCCGTCCTTATTTGCGCGCTTTTGAAAAAGCATTCCAAGGATCCTGCAGCCAACGCTGGAGCACACTTCCGAGAGAGATACGGGTACGAAAATAGGCTGGGAGAAAAAGAACTCGATCCCGCGATTACGGCCGTGATAAGGCCATAATCGTCGTCGCTTCGATAAATAATCCGCGATGGAAAGCTTGTCTACATTCTGCTTCGTTTCTATGGTTGTCTGTGTTCGATATTATGATTTTTAAAATGTATCATTTTAATATCTCTATGGATCGATTGCGAGAGGATATTTCTTTGGGAATTGGTTGTTTTAGAAATGAGAGCGTGTAATTGATTCCGAAAGAGGCAATGAACCTCATGCTGGGATCATCCTTTGGTATTAATTTATATTATATTCGTGTACTATGTTCTATTTTTTAAAATAGGAGGTTCCCCGAGGTTTTAGAATGTTTCATCCCTCGATAAAACTACCACGTGCTTGTTAGTGCATCCAACAAGTCACGTGACTTACAGTATCGTTATTAGAAGGCGTTTAGCGAGGGTAAAGCGACGATAAATCGCTCGTATCGAATTCATTCCCATACTTTGAGCGCAAATGCGCGCACGCAAACCGCAAGCTAAGTTTGATCCGAAGCGGGCGAAAACCCGTTTCGTCCGCGTGATTTACGCGCATGAATAAAGTCACCTGCGGCAGGTAATACGGGAGCAGGTTTATTCGTTCGCTCGTTCTCATCTTGTCGCAATTTCAATGAATCATTCTCTGCGGTCGCGTGGACCAGACCTTAAACACCGACCTTGCCACTCGAGTGACTTGAATACACTAGCGATAAAACTCGAAGGAAACATGATTTTACAGAAAACGTTGAAATAATGGGTCGAGCGGTTTTGTTGGTGTCAGGGAGTCGATGACAGGAGAGTTAACGAGTTTAAATAGAGTTATAGTAACAGTTTGGACGTTTGAATTTTGACGGGAAACGGAAAAGCTTAGAAGCAGTTTTTCTCCTGAAAATATTAGTACGAAATCATTTGTTGCGTGATGCACAAGTTGATGATCGAACTAAATATTCAGGGATAATTGGTGGCACAATAATGATCTGTAAAGTCTGACCATGGATCATCGATAACGGCGCGAGATATTTTGTCCGCTTCCTGAAACGAGCCGATAATACGGATCGCGTTCACGACTGTCAATATAGATCAATCTAATTTCTTGTCGGATGAGAAAAACGTGTAAGGAGATAACGTCGACGGCTGAACGTGTACGACGACGTCTTCACTGTTGCAATACTCGTGATTCTCGATCGATTCTATATCTATCGAGGTGGGAGAATCTTCTATCTGAAAGAATGGAGAATAAATTTGAATGAAATAGCGAGTAATTCAATCTTAACGAAGTCATTCTAAACGTGTATCGAGACGTATGAAAAATCGTAGAAACTCGGATATAATATTTTAACACCGCTGAGGAAAACTACACGGTCGATTCCAGGAAATCAATTTTATCTTGGCGCTCCTACGAGAAAAGTGAAATTCGCGTCGATGATTTCCGTTACGGAGCAAATAAACATTTATCTAGTTCTCGGATATAAAAAAACACACTTATCTTCGCTAAACGTGACTAACGCGTTTATCGGGACTTCGAGAAATTCTGATTTTTAAATACTATCCGAATGAATGTGTATCTCTCGAGCTGAAGAGTATTACAACCCTTTTGGCAAACATTTATTTACAGATTTACAGCGAGTGAAAAACCTTGTAATATGTTTGCAAAACAAACAGAAGAGTTAAATTTAATGGAACGAAATATTGACAAGGTAAATATATCACTTAAAAAAAAAAAAAAAAAAAAAAAAAAAAAAAATGAAGTTGAGGGGAACTTTGATGCTGGAGAGATGAAAGCGGTATTATACTCCTATATAAAAAAATATAATCCAACTCTTCGCATATTCTGCTGTTCTGTAAACAAAAGTGTTTACTATCGTGTCCATGTTCTGTCAGAATAGTATCAACTCTTCCATTCTGCTCGTTTCACTGGTGAAAGTTTCTGCAGGTTCGATATGTAAACAACTTTTCCTCGGGTGTCACTTCGATCGAAAACTTTACACTATGGGTCGCGTATAACCAAACTTCGCCTATCACATTTACGTTTACTTATTCAGAGACAAATGCTCGTATTCATTTTCGCTGCCAGACTCAAAGGAGTTTTCTTTCGTTGATGAAATTACCGAATAAATATGGAGTTTTCGTAGAAACGATTTACACAGAAGAATAAAAAACAAAGGTATCTAATTTAACTTGGATCTCCGTTCGTCGCAGTCGAAAGCGCAGGTCGCTTATCGATACGTCCAAGTCGAGCGACGCTGGCTTGGAGAGAAGAATAGAAATCGGTTTTCGTGGTTCACAGAGCCTCGTAACGATTGGGTCTCCGACCATCGACGATCGTTACAAGTGGAAAGCACCTGGATTTCCACTTGTCACGACGGGACAATACGTTCCGAATTTCACCGACCGATATTTTGCCGATACACGCTTTTCGTATTGCAGACCAACCGAAATTAATTTTCGGTGACTCCGAGATGGAAAGCGTGGACTTGTATTCGTTTCCTCGGAATTTTGGAGCAGTTTCACTTTTACACATTTCGACATAAAGTTTATGTTAAGCGGAATTTTCTATGTACACATATACAATTAAATTTTCTAAATATTTAGGATGTATATAAACATCTTCTACAAGGGTAAGCCTGAACTCGTGTTTATTTCCCTGGAATTAATTGCCAAATGGAGACTCCATTTTGGAGCAGTTTCACCTTTTCACATTACGACCACATGGGAGTTATAAACCTCACGTGGGGCGTCAATTTAACATACATACATATAACTAAAATAAAATGTTCACAGTCTTCAAGAAAACCCATAAACATGATCTAAAAGGAAATGTCTGAAACTGCATTAATTTCTCCGGAATTAGTTGCCGAAGACAACTTTCAGGAGCAATAGCTTCCTTTAAATCGCTGCTTCTATTTTTTTTTTTTTTGTTTAAATTGAGAAAATGGAAGGGTAACCGAGGTCTCGACGCGACATCCCGAAGGGCCAGACGCCACGCCCTATATCCGCAATGCACCCCCTGGGGGTTCGTGTCGCAGAGGGCCGTGGAAAAGGGAGCAGTGTCAGTGAGTCCATCGAGGGCGTACATGCGCACTTCCGTCGACCCGCGCCTCCTACGAATCATAGGATGCTGCGCTGAACCACTGGTGGGGGTGATGCCCGCCATTGGCCGCCTCTCATCTGTCCGAGCTTTTATCTCGATTCCCTTTCCTCTGCTACTCTACTCAGTTCCCCCTCCCGTTTCGCATCGAGTTTACTCCCCTCCCGCTGCTCGTTTCCCCGTCTCTTTCTCCGATCCGCTTCATCTGGCTTCTCTTTCACGCTTTCCGCCATCGACGTCTCCCCGTCTCTCTCCGGGTGTTTCCCTATCTTTTCTGGCTTGTACGATCGCTCTATATGCTTCTCTTCGAGGGAACATTGGCGTATTTTTGAGAAGGAAATACAATTCTTCGATAATTGTAACGCTTTTTCTTCACTAGATACGAATTTAAATTGTTTTTCCAATTTTCAACAGCATCAGTCCACCGATAATAATTCTCCTTTTCCCCTCTTCGCACTATTTCTAATTACCAAAATCGAGGAAGGGTTCATTTCTGACATCCAACGCGCGTTTAGCTCGTGCGCGGACTAATGGGTGACGATGAATCCGCTTCGCAGACAATCGTGTCTCTTTTCTCCCTACATTCGCGCTTCCCACTCCCCCCCGTTTGCACGTATGTACCCTTCGTTACACTCCACATTTTCACCTTCTCCTTTTCCCCTATCTCATCCCCCACCAGCCTCCCATGCGTACATCTTTCTCCATCGCTGCGCTCTCCGCGTTCGACCGCGTCGTCTCTCTCCCCCTCGCTCTACGTCCCTCCCTCCCTCCCTCTCTCCCGCATCTCCTCTGACTCTGTTCTCCCCCCTCCCCGCGTTCTGCTCTCCCTTTCATCCCCGCTCTCTCCACGCTCGGATACACCCACGCAGCACGCAGGAGAAGCAAAGATGGCGGTCGGTTAGTGTGTTTCGAGAGTCGTAGTCCTGACAACCTTGGACCTACCCACCCGTGACACCTTGGCCACCCTCTGGTTGCTCTGGTGGTGACACACGCTCCATTTTTTTTTTTCTTCCTTTCCCCCTCGTCTCCTTCCTGTCCGCGGAATTGAACAGAGATGGCCAGAGAGAAATGGGGTGGGGGCAGGACGCGATTATCGAATCGCTGATAAGAATTCGCGATGGAAACATGCACCGTTGCACGTCTGCTATTAAGGACTGGATATCGGCGAGAAATAGGGGTGGTCGAGTAATTACTTTTGGAAGAGTTCACGGAGAATCGGTGATTTTCGAATTTCTCTGTTATTGCTTTCCCCTTTCTTCTGTTCTGTCTTTTTCGTTTTGTTGACTCCCAAGTGAATACTCGCTAATGAGAATGAGAACAAGTGCACGAAACTGATTATGTATTTCGCAATTCTTGTGTAAAATGTAAAAATATTTCGCGTGTAAATTTCGTCCGATTTTTCCCATGAATACGCTCGTTAGTATGCACAGGGTATTAATTGTTCTTTAATAGCATCGGTAATGTCCGCGAGTTACTCACGTTATTGTTATTGCGTTAATGGAGCGATTCTTCGGTAACAGTACGAGAAAATAATATTTCATAAACGCTGCGAGTGATGGGAAATAACTAAATTGGAAATTCTAGTATCGTTGTTTCTCCTTACGCGTCGAACGGTATAATTTTGACGGAGTCATTGGACGTTGCTCTGCAAGATTAGAGAGAATTATTAATATTATTATTAATATATCGTAATAAATATACCGAGCTCGACGAGTCGTCTACTACGACGTATCCTTCGTGTACCGTTGATTAATTTAGGAAATGTTAATTGCAGATGTGATATCGTGACACCGTTGTTCCTCGATATCGGAATCATCGGACTGTGCGTGTCACATGCTGTGATTAGGTGCTACTAACTCATTGGATACAAAGTTCAGCTGAGCAAACCGTTTGCTCGCGAAGAGGCTGATGGAAGATTTAGTTCTGTGATGACGAAGATCGATATCTCGCGATAATTAAAATCGTTATACTTTGCCCGACGAGGTTCGTTCACATTCGGCTTTAGCAATTTATCTTTGGAAAGTATCAAAGTATGGGTGTATCTATTAACGCTATTGCTGTTCCGTTCTACTTCTATGGAATAAAGTTACCACTGCAAGGAGCTAAATAGAATTTTGACTACGGAGGGGTAAAGTCTAAAAAATGACTCCGAGCCGTGGTAATCGAATAGGAGATAATAAATACAAAATTTAAAAAGATTGCCGAATGTCGAAGACTGATTATTGCGAACCTCTCTAAACTGATCAGTTTCACGAAATAAAATTTGAGAAAGATTGACGTTAAAAACATTGCAAATACGTATACAGGATAGTATAAATATTCTAATATTCGTTACTGAAAAGTAATCCATGCTTGTGTAGACAATAATATCCCTCCCCCACAAACAATATTATTTCAGAGTCTTACATTTATATTTTATCTAATAATAATTTTCCATCGCGAGTTCTCCTCGCCAGCCGCTAAAATACCATTTAGAAACAACGAACGAACAGTACGATTTGCATCGAGAAATTTAAATACGAAACTCACCGTTAGGTTTAATATCGATCGAATCGTATTATTCCTGCGTCGAGGCACGTAACGATCCAACGCGACAAAGTGGTGTCGAACGATTTCGAAACACGCTATTATCTCGTCGGAGCATGATCGACAGGCTTTCTCCGAAAAGGTTCATCTGTCGTGTGTAAACACAAGAAACGACCTCTACTTGGGAGCAAACAATTCCAGGGTTTGGATCGAGCGACTCGAAGAAAATGAAAAAGAAGGTTCAGCGTCCTCGCTGTCGAGCTATTTACTTCCTCGAGTATCTCTATTCCAACATCTGACCGAGCTGATTTCTTTATGTACATTTGAATACCTAAACGTGTTCGATCATTGTATAAGCACAAGATGTGTTCGCTCGGTTCTGCTCCAAATATCTGTCTCTTGCAAAATGATGGAGAATCATTATTATTTTTAGTGGTTGGCGAGAAATATCATTTTTGTTTGTCCACGACGAAGAGTATTTTTATTATCTTAAACGATCAATTCAACCACTATTCCATTGCAAGATTCATATCTGCTTCTTGTAAAAATAATCGAAGACGTAATACCTTAACCACGGATAAGTAAATCCCATCGATTTTGAATTTATCGTCGATCTTTGGACTGTCCTAAGAGGTTCTACTAGCTCTCCCATCGATATAGATCGAATCTACTAACGACTATATTATTTGTAAACAGGCGAATTTTTGTGCACTTACGGCGAATGTTCATAAAATAATATACAAGTAACATAGGACAAGCTTATATTTAAATTTGTCATAATGTGTAAAGCATTATTTGTAATTCGTAAAACGTCTAATTAATAAGCCTTCCTATACGAACAGAATAATTTTTCCTAGAAATCGTGTCGATGAGTTTATTAAAAATAAATGGGTAAAATATTTGAGTGGTCTTGTAATAGAGCTTGTGACAGCACTGGCTACACTGGAAACGATAAACAGGAACGTTTCTCACGTTTACAGGATTTTCTTGGGAACTCGACTTGGGGCAATAAACGGGTATGGAAAATGAAAGGCGGTTTCGTAGGGATCGAAGCCGCAGGAAAAACCGTTTCTCAGGCGAGCCAGCGAAACCAGAACGAATTTGTAATTACGACATACTAATTTTTCCGGGGTCGTTTTCTCCGTTTCGATCGGAGCGAGATGGAGTATATCTCGTTTCCCACTTCCAGAGAGAAACGGTTTCTGTATCGATCGTTCTTCTTCTCCGAAGTCATCTTTCCAAGCAAAGGCTAGTATCTTATGGTTCGTATTATTTCGTAAAATTCCAGAGAACCTAAGGAATTTTCGTATGTTCGTCGTCTGTCGAGGCGCGAATTCCGATCATGGCGGCCCGTTCGACCCTGAGGAACGGCTCTAATAAATTTAACAGATACGCTGGAAGATATTACGTGTCGACAGCACGGTGTACCAAGTTTTTCTCACGTCCACGATTGGCCGTCGGGGCGGCTGTCCATGCTATAACCTGATGTAAAGGATGTCACGGAAAGAATCTTCGTATACGTGGCCCAACCGAGTGCTTCCGCATGTACCTAGACGCGATTGTTATACTTACGCTTGCTATAGATCGCCGCGAACACACACAGCCCAACGACCACACGTGCGAATCCACGCTAAATCCACCTGGTGGACTTAGCATTCGGAAACCAGCCTAGTGTCGGGATCTAGGTTTCGATTGGAGTCGGTTTTAGGGTTCAAGAGGAGTTTTAGGCAAGAGGCGCGAGTATCTTCGTTTTTAGCGACTCGAAGGGGTGGCCCCTGGAGAGACTTCAACGCCGGAAGAGCTAACGAGACGTTGGTTAATTGGAATGTTTCGAGATAGCCAACGGGGGTGAGAAAAGGGAGCGGTTGGACTTTACACGCCACGCCCTAATTCGACTTCCAGGGACCAGCAGCCCCCGCTGCGCAGCTCCCCCTCGTGGAAACATAATTTTCCCGGTTATTACTTTCTCGGCGAATCCGCCTCGTCCTCTCAAACTCGACCCCCGTGAAGGGCCAGGCCACTTTGCTAAATTAAAGCTCATCTCGTTGGAAGATTCCGGATCGAGGCGTAATTCAACCCTCTACTTTGTGAATTTTATTTTATTTTGCGAAGCTGATAACAGTATCTGTCTCTATCTGCGATATTCGTTAATTAATCGAGAAATTAGAAAGAGGCTACATTGATCCGCAGGTCTACGAAAGAGTGCTACGAAAAGAAAATGTTTACAGCGGTGGAAATATCAGTAAATGAATTCCGCGCCTCGTTCGAATATTTAATATGCTACCGCCAGAGTTCCTGGCGACGAGACGAAGTATTCCTGGAAGATTACCGCCTTCGATTCTCGGTCCTTCGACGCAGCGTAGATAAGGAGACGCAGAAGGTCCTTATCTGCGTGGACTTGGACTACCGATCGGGGTTTCTCTTCCACGGTTGCCGATAGATTAGAACTCGAACGCGTCAGCTCACCGACGAGATTCTCTCTTAACCTGCGAAACAGGGATAAGTAGAGAATTCTTGTCTGAAATTTCTAAATTAACGAAAAATAAAGCCCTACTCCGTATAAAAATTCTGCCGAATCAAGAGGAACATTTGGAATAAATTACTCCCATTTGTTATCGATTATTCCAATTAAATCCTGCCTATCTGCGCCGTTAACCGAAATATGAATGAAACTTAGAGGCTTAACGCTTTATTATCGGGTGATGCGTGATACCATCGTTATCATAGTTTGGAATCCATCGTTGTTGTTAATATATATTAATCTCGCGCGATTCTAATTATAGTATTTAATAAAAAAAAAAAAAAAAAGAAAAGATCTCAACATCTCGAGCGATTCGATATTCTGGCTTGATTTAATATTTTTTGGGAGGGGAACAAATAATTTGAAGTTGACTTGGAAATGGAGAACGCTGAAACGTTCATTTGTTTATCGTTGAGTATTCTAATCTATTCGAGAAGTTCGGATTCGCTGACTTGGTCATTCAAGCGTTTTCGTTAAAATAACGAGTACATCTGTTTAAACCAGAGTTAGAAAGGATTCGATATAGAGGTGAGCAAAATTAATTTCTACAGCTAATAATTGGCGTGCAGGTTGATTTGCGTTGAAGTGGGTTGGGTCTCGTAGCTATCGAACGATACCTGAAAAATCGATACCAAGCTTCCTGGAAACTGGCTCTGGTAGGATGCTCGATTGCGTCACTCTCGATCCGCGTAATCTCGTTATCTGGTAAGCCTTTCCAGAGGCGTCTCGACGCGTGAATTTCAGCTGTGCTCGCGTCGCCATTGCACGCGATCGACCGCACACATCTTCCTAATCGAACGATAGCGATCGCGGTTCAATTTCATCCATCGACATTCGCGTGAAAAAAATATATCCGCGATTGCTCTAACCGAAAGGAAATACCGAGTCCTCGCGAAAATCAATTTCTATTCGCACTGCGACGTTTTGGTATTGTACCAGCTGATACATTTTTTTTTGAGAAACTAAATTGTATCGATGCGAGGGAGAGGCAGATAACGCGGAATTCGTGGGAATCACAGAGATATAGAGAAAAATATTTTCTCGAGAACGGTGTTGTAAAGATTAGCTGAAGAGAGTTATCGAAGCCGCGAGGTGAAATTGTAATGTATTAATGTTCGATGAACTCGTAATCGATTGGATGTTTTTAATTTTTTAATTAAGTTGAAATAATTTCACGCACGATAGCTATGAATTTTATAATTTCGTTTCGTTACGGACATCAGATTCTAATAAGATTGTTCTCGAAGAATATTTTCATCTTTTCCATTTGATTTAGGTGTAAGTGAATACCGATGTTTCGCGGCGATTACTATGTTTCCTGTAAAGGTTAGATTGTAGTCGGTTCCAGGAACTCGTGGCCCTCGTGTCATCCAGTCAATCGAGCCCAATCGAATCGCTTCCCTTCGTTCAATTAGGATTAAGGGTGCACTCTCGCCCTTCCAAGCTTTGATTTAAAAAAAAAAGAGATGTCAATCTCTCACTAACGATGTTTCATTTCAGACATTCATTTTTTGACGATTTAATCAATTTTTAAATTGAAGTATAATATTACAAAGTCTTTAAAGTAATAGGAAAAACAGGTAAACAGTTGTTTACCTATACAAATAAGAATTTCGTCTGACATTGACATAGAAAAATAAATACGATCGATTTAACTGTTGATTACACTTGATCGATTACTATCAGACTGCGGATATTCATGCATTTAAAAGAAGCATAAATATATAAAAAAACAAAACAAACATAAGTTTCCGTTTTTCACCTATACAAATACTCATTTGGATCAACATCTATCGCCCCTCCAATGAAATAAATGTATACAATTCAAGCAGTCTGTGCTATCAACAAACTTTCAACAAACATCTATCGACTGACACCGCCGATACCATGTAACAAAAATCCCATTGCGGGTCTGGATCATCGATACTTGGTTGCGTTAATCGAGAGCGGCGAGATAAGAGTCGCAAGCGATCGGTATCTCTCCCCTTTGTGCATTCGGCACGTTAGCCATCGAATTTCGACCGTTCGCGAGCATCCTGTCGCCTTCAAATGTTCCCAAGCCTCCGATGAATCAACGTTAATGTCGCTGTTAGGTCGAACGAAAAACAATAGACTGCTCGTTAAAGCGCGAGAGAAGGCGAGACGAAAACGAAACGGTGGCCGCACAAAAGAGTTACTTCGTGTTATTTCGGCTCTCCTTGACTCGACACCCAACGGAAACATCTTCGACAACGAAAGTTTTTTGGCTCGACGTAAACATTCCTCGAATATCTCTCGAATCGATACGTATATATATGTTTAATCGTCTAGATGCTGGGAGATAAAGGTACTTTGTTTAGAGAGAAAAAATAATTCTTTCCTACCGGAATTTCCTGGGTGGAACAAAAACGAAACGACTGGAGATTCAACGATCGTTCCTTGGCGACGAATATCAACAGAGAAGCTTATCTGGACACGGCCAATAATCGGGAAGATTGTTTTTAATTGGTCGATATGAGAAAAAAAAAAATTGGGACGTGCATACGAGATTGTAAATGTATTTAATAAAATTTGTAACGAGATATGTTTTGGGGGTGAATTTTATTTCAAGAGTATTCACTTCAAATTCTTCGAGCATTACGAGTATCAATCGTAGGTACTAAAAATCCTAGCACTTATCGTAGAAAAATGTATGATGAAAAATGTATCTCGAACTCGAGGACCAGGTGTACCACAAAATTCTAATCCGAATATTTAATAATCTAGTTCGATATCGACATTGACTCGCCAAGAGTGACGTTGATCGTGTTCACCCAATTTCGAATAGAATCCAGCCCATACTCGATTCAAAAGTCGCGAAAGAACAATCGTGGAAACCAAGTACAGCGATCGACTCGTCATTGGCCCGCCACCGAATCCCTTATCGACGATCATCGTCACTCGATCACCTGACCGTCAGCGACGGAGAAAGACACCTACCTTTCGTCGAGTAATCCATGCTTCCTTTCGTCAGCGTCGTGGTCGACTCATGGAGGTCCAAGGTCGGTCCCGGCACTTAACATCCAAACAAACGGCGTACGTTGCACTTATCACGAGCCTCCGCCATCGGGGATGGCCACCAGCGAATTGATACGTCGATACCGTCACTGTGGTTCAGTTCGCGCTAAAACTTTTTCGGGTGCGATTCCAAGAAAAACCGAATTACGCTAACCGTAACCCGAATCTCTAGATAATCGAAGCAGGCGACCGTCCTCAACCCTCGTTACGCGTTTCCGCCATGGATGACGACTACTTCGTATCTCAACCACCGCGTAACTGTCCACGGGAATACTTGAAACGGAGAATACTTCGCGAGAATGTTCTCCCAGTCATGAATAATCAATCCTGTCGAAAGTTTTGCACGTCTTCGCCATCGAAGATGGCCACTATCTGTCAATGTATCTCGCGCACAATCACTGTACTTCAGTCCACAGAATCAACCGAGAGGTGTTCCCGGAAACCGATGAGTTCTCCGTGGCGTGCTCTCGAGTAATCGAACGATTCGTGTCGATTCCTCGCAGCCCCTGCTCGCTGGGGGGGGAGGAGAGCGCTGGAACGTGTCTGCGTATCAGCCTCCGTGGCGGTGTCTCGATATCTCGATACTCTGGTTCTCCATCCGGGGCGCGCACCACTTTTTCTTCTCTGGGTTCGTCGTGTAACGCGAGCTCGAGCGACACGCGCGTCACGACGTTACGCGACGAAGGACGACGGACGAGTAAAGGACTCGATTCGAGAACGGGCTACCGAGATCACGGTATCACTCACACACCGATAGGCTGAGAGAGAAAGAGAAAGATAATCAGCACGCGAGGGGAGGGGGAGACAAGGTCCATGAGAACAGATCACGACGGGCCGACTCACCGTGGAGAAGTGACACGGCGCTTCTGACAATTTCTCTCAGCCTGCGCCCGAGCCTCATCATCCCTCCCACCTGGTCCCTCTCCTCTCTCGCTCTGTCTCTATCTCCCACGGCTCCCCACCCCGCGCCCAGCCATCCGTCTCTACGCTATAACTCCGTCCTCCCCTCCCCTCTCTGTCTCAACCCGGCGGTCAGGGCCGACACGCGCAGGTGTGCAGAGATGGGCAAAATTCTGGATAGAAATTTCGAGTACCAGATAAATAACGTTTCGTGATTATTGCGATATCAATTATCGAATGAAATTGTCATCTGTGAATTTATTTATCCATGTGTCCATCTATATATACATATCTAGCTACATTTATCAATTATCTATCCATACATCCATACATCCCTCTATATCTATCTATGTATATCCAACTGTACAGGAGCTGAACATACGTGCAATAACTATCTGCACATCCCCACTAACTCCCACCTCACTGTGGCAAACCATCCCCTCCAAATGTGAAACATTTTTGGAGATCAATTCCTCGTGAAAATATACAACGAATAGCCTTATCTCGTTTTGCAATCCGAAACTCCGTTATCGAGATACAAGCGGACGAAGTTTGCGCGCGTGTGCGCAGCCATCAGCTGACTGGCTTTCAAACTGAGCGCGCCAAGAACTGCGTTTGCAAACTTTAATTAGTGGTATCTAGGTAACGAGGCTCCCGATCGCGAAATGGTAAAGGGACTTTCGATTTCTTTTTCAACGAAGAATTAATCCTGCGATAAGAGCAATTCCTCCTTATTTGTATAATATTATTTTATCGAAATTTCTGCTCGTTTCTAGCCATCTTCCAGTAGGGGGCGGTCTCACCGAAGTTTGCACAAGGGCGGCTCGTACCCACGCGGACGACCCTGCCGGCTCCTCTAGAGTCTATCGCTCTTCTCTCTTCCACGAACGGAATCCCGTAATCCTTCCATCCTTCTTTGCTCTCCTCTTGCGGTCATCCCCACCACGGGTTGCTTCTCCCGCCCGTCTGAATCGGCTATACGTGTATTTTCCGCCTGGGGAGAAGCGTACCCTTCTCGTCCTTCTGTCTTCCACGCTTCTGTCTTCCCCTCCTTTCCCGTCAGGGTTTCTCGCGTCTTTTTTCTCTCCCAGGTTTCTCTGTCTCGCTCCAACGATCGAATCGGTCTCGTTTCGACTTCCTTTTCTCCCGCTGTCTTTTTTCTCCGTCACCGACGGAGTCTCCGCTCGGTTTTCTCGTCTCCTGTCTGCGAGCACTCTCCCCACCCGCGCTCTTTCTCTTTCCCGCAGGTCTATCTGCCCCCACCAGCCGCGGAGCTGTGCTCCTATGCCGTCGTTGCTATATCGTCGTGTGGTACCACGGTTCGCGGGTTGTGTGAGTGCTGGTTCCCCACCCACACATACAGATGAGCCGCTGCGCGCTTCTCCGGACCGATACGCTTCCCTCTTTCGATCGTTCGAGCGCATCCGCGGCGGGCAAACGGTGCACCGTTTCTCCAGCGGTGCAACGGGAGTTACGTAAAGCGGCTCCGGGGGTGCAGCGCCTAGGGAGGGGAGAAATTCATGTCTATTGTAATTTTCAACGCTGATGGACATAGGGAAAGTAAGCTTTTCGTTTGTTGCTCGTTGTGGTAGAATTTCGGAGCTTTGTTTTGAATGATTTGGGAGATAGTCGAAGCATCCCTTCCAGATACCCTTATCAAAGGGTTTCCGTTAATGTGTCGCTTCGATCGTAGAGAATGGTCGACGATAGTTCCCGTCGATAAGGTGCAAGGTCACCGTCATTGGACGGATGACCAAGCATTAAAGCTTCGTTAGATAATGTATGCTCGAACTTGCGTCAGCGCGGCCAGAACAACAAGGAACAACCACGGAACGATGCTTTACGCGCGCCATTTGCGATAACGATAAACCCTGCCGCGAAAGTTGCTCGTTTTCGTTTCGCGAAAACCAAGCGGAAAACTCACTGTCAATTAACGCCTACGTTTCCTTCTGCGTCTCGATTTCGAGTGGAAACGAACATAGGTAATAGTTACGTGCTAAAAGTGGAAAGGAAATTTGACCGTTTGTACCGAAATGATCCATCCACGCAGCGGTAATCGTTTCTCTGACTTTTATTGCACGGTCAAAGGCAGGCCTACTCGTCTTGTCAACAACCAGGGGACATTATTACCGAAATTACAAACTGATCCCCTTTCTATTCATCTCTTCGTCGAACCCTTTAAAGTCACAAGGGTGAAAGGGCCAGGCTGAAAAGCGTGTACCTGCAAAAGGTGAAGTAATCTTCGTTGTTCGATTGTGTAGTAGTCGATCTCAACGGATATCGTTTCATGGGATACTTTCGTTTCCATTAAACAGCCAACGATTGGTTCTCACTGCTACCGTATGCAAAATTAATGGAAATAATTAACTTGTGATTATGAGTTTGAATTATAAATTATGTATTTAAATTTAAGAGAATTTTTGGGAGATGTTCAACTATTTTCTGTAGTTTCTATAGGGTTGTACTAGTTAGAAAGCTGTTACTCGATCACTTTTGGCGACGAGTAGAAGACAGAGGAGATTTAAATGCCTGGGTGCAGCCCTTTAAATCGAGTTAAACGTCCCTAGCGCTCTGCGCCATTTCTTTATACTTTCCAAGGAAACAAAACAACAAGTGTAATATTTACGCGTGTTAACACATTACTGCATACAGTTTTCTGTTGTACGTTACGTTGTTACGCCATTACTTATCGAAGAAGATAGAGAAGACACGATCGAAAGCTCTGGTAATATTAGAGTCCTTTTAGTTTCCTGAATTGATCGACGAGAGTTCAGTGGGATGTATGCAAAGTGGCAAACATCCGTTGTGCTCGCCTAAGGTAATCGTTGGAACTCCACCACCCTCTGCACCCCTTTCGAGCCACAATAAACCCTCGGAAGAGACGGCGGCATACCTGCGTCCAACGACAAAGAGGCGCATAATCTGCGACGTCTGTTGGTCAAACAGCCGTTTCATCTTCGAACGTAATAAAATAATGCAGGACAACAGTTGACTCCAGGTATTATACCCCGAGACATTAGGACTATCCGAGGAAACAACGAGAAACCAACCCATAACGTTCTCGAGGGGGGTGTCCGTATGCTAATCTCGGTTACCTGAGATGCTGGCCGCGATTTCGTTCGATTAAACCCTTTGTCGTCCAACGTCCAACGGGGCAAACACTCTGGACGATGCGTCTTCCAACGTTTACCATCATCTTTGCTAGAAATAAATTTTTGGACCAAGAGGAACCCAACGGTGATCGACGGTATTTGTTATTTCGGCTTCGTGAGTTGTTGGGGGACCTGAAGGCAATTTAAAGACTCGTTATTGCGAGAAATAAAAGAAAATGAGCGATTCTTCTCTCGTGGAATGTCTAGAAATTCAAAATGAAAAATTGGAAATTTCCAGAATTGATTACTGAATATTTTTATACGTGAACATTCGTATAAAATTCGTTACGTAGTATATAACGCAAAAATATGACGAATCGTATTGTTTCAACCCTGATCAATAACGTACCACGTTCTTTATCGCGATCCTTGGTTCGACTATTTTTATCGCACTTCTCGTGGAGGAACATTGATTTCCTTCATTCCTAGGGAACAGAGATGGGCAAGATTCTATTTGAATAATAGGAGACGAATAAACCCGAGTAGCAATTGGATGTTTACTCGTCTGAGTACATTTTCGATTAAGTCTCGTGTCGTTCAACGCGAGATATATTTTATATTCAACTGACTAATAACGAATGAAAGATTGTTTATCTTGAGATCACTCTGAGAGCTAAATTTTCATTCGAGCTGTCTCTTTTGTTGTCCCCGAGGAGCTGACTTCCTTAGGAAAAAAAGCGAGGAGGATAAAAATTGGAAGGGTAGAGATTGACCGCGATGTCCAGATGGTCCATCGTGACCTAGAGATAAAGGGGTGAAAAGGGAAGCTACCCTCGTCACTATACTCGCGACTGTACCTGTCGGAAGTCAAATTAGATCCCGAATAAAAAAAAAAAAGACGAGACACAGTTGACTTTTAACCGTTTTGTTTTCTACCTGGGGAAAAGGGGACTTTGCTTGGACGTCGAATTTGGCAACGATTCTCGCATCCCTTGGACGCAAAAGGTCCTGCGTTCTCATAGAATACCGTCAAGTATTACCTCTGTAGTATTTGTATTCAAAGAATGTTTATACCTATGTACGTGCCTACATACACTCCCAAACGCATATTTCGTAAATACATAAAATCAAAAAGAAAGTAAGAAAGTAATTCTCGTATCTATCACGATTCTTGCATCCCTTGGACGCACAAGGTCCTGCGTTCTCATAGAATAACGTCAAGTATTACCTCTGTAGTATTTGTATTCAAAGAATGTTTATACCTATGTACGTGCCTACGTACAGTCTCAAACGCATATTTCGTGAATACATAAAATCAAAAAGAAAGTAATTTTCGTATCAATCACGAGTACCATTTTTTTTCAGGCCCCAGGAAATTCCCAAATGCACATTATCCCGGAGACATGTCATCCCTCCCAACAGAAAGGAGAAATTATAACCCCGGCGTTCCAGTTGCGACGTGACTTCCAGGAACGCAATTGTCGACGGTATTTACGCTTTTAGGCGAGCAAAAGGCGTCGTGACGGCGGCACGTAGGCGTCAGCTTCGTTTCGGAGACGTCGTTAGCCATTGGAAAATCGTCGTGGGCCCTCAATTGCCTCTGGGACCTTTCGTTTATGGCGTCCTAATAACGCGATTGCGGATTATAGAAGCTTTTCAGTGACTTGTACGACC
Organism: Hylaeus volcanicus; assembly: GCF_026283585.1. Classification (NCBI taxonomy): domain Eukaryota; kingdom Metazoa; phylum Arthropoda; class Insecta; order Hymenoptera; family Colletidae; genus Hylaeus; species Hylaeus volcanicus. Next base: position 5,673,982 of record NC_071983.1, on the reverse strand, counting down.
ATGGCTCGCTGGCCAGGAACTTGTTAATCCCTTTTATTGCGGTGGCCATTTTACAGCACCCGGCTGGATCGCGCAGACCCTTGAGAAAGTCCCGCACAGAATATCCCCCGATGAATCGT